>NC_088318.1:7155848-7375848 GCF_910592395.1 Lineus longissimus
CCAATAAAAAAGTGAGATTTTTAGCAAAAGAGGAGATTTTTCACTCATTATGAACTGGCGCCGCCTATTGTGTATTTATGGAAATAGTCTCTTCATTGCCCAAATTGGTCCTTGACCACAATTATTTCCTTTGCGATGCTGTATGATGTTATGAAAAAGACATTTTGGGTCACCATTGCAATGCATGGGCGGGGGGGGGGCACCCAAGGTGGTCGTGTACCTAAGCCTCCTCTTCGAAATTTCAATCCTCGGTTGGCGGATAAGGGACACTTTTCATAAATAATCCACTCCCAACGATGCCTGTAGCCAAGCTAACTTTTCAAACAAAATCTAAATCAATATCAATATCATTGTATATAGGGAACATCCCCTCCTGATTCATGGTTGGTCTGCTTGGACCAACTTTTTCTTTAGCGTTACATCCAGAAAAGTAAGGATTTTTACCTGCATGATCAGGCAACAAAGCCAAAGGTCAGGACAGACCTCTACAGACAGCGAATTCTATCTAATCACACATGAACGAGAAAAGTGAACAAGCAGTCCACCAGAAATAATGAAAATTAGTACTACAATGTATAATGTACTATGACTTCTTTTCACTATATATGAGTATTTACAACATGAACACATACAAACCTACAATGGCCAGCCCCCCCCCCCCCACAGTTGAGTTTTAAAGCAGCTGACCTTTGACCTGGTAAATACACAATACATTGTATCTCAAAAACAAGAGCAGCCGTAGTGACACCAAATGTCATCCTGGGTATACATTTGTACCTAGTGTACACATGTACCAATGATAAAAACGGGGCAACAATAAGGATCCTCAACTTTGACCGGATACCAGGACCAAGTTTCTGATTTCTGTAGCATTTCTGAAGTTAGGCTGGTATGGCACTGAAAGCAGCCACTCACAAGAGTTCGGTCTGAATCTAAGCACCTAGTATCATAATTATATTGTACATGCAGGGTGTCCCAGAGAGTGCGCCAAAGGGCCCACTGGCTGTGATAACCATCCAGACTACAAGGCTAACAAGTTGAAAGGTCAACAAGAAACTCTATTGCCCCGTCTAAATATTGGATAATACCGTATCACAAGAGCTATCAGATTGGTACAAAAATAGCTTTTAGTCTCAGTATGAACATGGATTGATAATATCAAATACAGTCCAACTGGTGTCTCATCTGCTGTACATGTTCCAGGGTATACAAAAAATCCAGTCGTCTTATTCAAAAACATGATGCATTCTACATGGAGGCCATGAAAAGAACTTCTCATTTCTCTTAAACATACAACGTACAGGTCAGCAATCCTCTTTTCAAAGAGAGGAATTGGAACAGATGCTTATGTCTAGGTCATCATTCATTTCATGCTTCAGTAGCAATATTCTAGGTTACAAGATAAAAACTGGCCCTGAGGTCAATGTTTGACTAGATTATTTGAAAAATTGGAAATTGGGAAGTTTTTTCCAGGGTCACTATGCAGATTCAATGATCACCAAGATCCAACGTATTAGAAACCTGCCTCCTGAGCAACTTTGTTTCTGAGTCTGCGTCGCACCACAGCAGCTGATACAGCAGCAACTTCCTCCTCAGTTGATTCTTCAACAACTGGCCCACCAGGGAGATGTCCACATTTCTGTTTTGTGGACAACCTACTGAAATAGCTCATCACCTGCTGTGATGTTAGCCAGTGCTCTTTGCTGAATGTAGCCTTCAGACGTGTGGCAACATTTGAGGGATTCTCCTTGATACCGGTGTTGACACCGGTATCAACTCTTTCTCCAGGAATTCCCGCACCTCTGGGGCATTGTGCCGTGCAGTCCGTTGGCCACGCTGAGCCCATCCTATTTTAACGAGGCTGCTTCCAGACTCAACGGTGCCCGACACTTCAATAGCACCATTGGAAACAGAAGGCTTTGCAAGGGCATCGACTTTTTCAGTCCACTTCCTCTTGACTTTATCGTCCTTCAGTGGGAGGGCATCATGAGTACCGCAAGCCATGTGCATGGTGAGTGCCTCCTGGCTAGGGAACATCCTACCGCAACCATCTTCCGGGCATGGCACTTGCACCAACTGTGAGGAACTGTGGGCACTATAAGACTTCCTGTGGTTTGATCTGGTAGAGTGTAATCACCTATGACTACACCAGATGATCCCTGTCTGGTCTTCTTCAGTACAACATTGTGGCTATGGAATTGGCCAACCCCGACACCATACGCTGTCCAAACCCGAATGCCTTTTTCCTCAAATTGAAAGTTTGTGTAAGACGTTATTCCTTGCCAAGTGCCCTTCTCTTTGGCTGCTCCGGGCTTTAGGGTTGCAACGGCAACATAGCAACCGCGTACTCCACCATACGTCTCAAGAGCATTCTTCATATCCAGGGCAGTCTGGACATCATGCCCCTCATTCACATATCGCTGCATGTGAGCCTTCATTGGGGCAATTTTTCTATCACATATATCTTTGCCTGATTGGGCCTCGCTAAAGTCATATCGTTTTATGAAAATCCCCTTGGCTTTAGACAGTGATGGCAGAGACAATAGCAGGGAAGCGTTGTTTTAACAGCCCGCATTGTCAGACCGAAGGAACAGCTCTGTCACTTGTGGCAATTCGACTTGAAGCTTTGCGATGCAGGCCTCAATCAACGAGTAGACACTGAACCAATCCTGCTTGCATTGATCGAGCACGTGGACAAAGCAGTGTATCTGGAAAAAAACAAAAATTACAAAACTTAAAAATGAGACGGTGTACGTAAGGAGGAATTCGTCTAGGGTGAGATACATGTATTGGCATGTATCACTTATATTTGCTGTCACTTTGGGAAGAACATCAAACATCCATCATCAATTAGTATTGATGACAGGACATCATTCCTGTGAAACAAATGAACTATACTGCCCTTGGCATTATAGTATCAATTGAAATAGGTGATCCTCTCCCAGCACACAGACTGTTTAGTTTTTGAGTTCTTCAGTCCAAATCACTCTGTGCATAGGCTACCACTTCTTTAAAAAGTTACACCAGCCTCTCTTCACTCATTC
Source organism: Lineus longissimus (assembly GCF_910592395.1). Taxonomy (NCBI): domain Eukaryota; kingdom Metazoa; phylum Nemertea; class Pilidiophora; order Heteronemertea; family Lineidae; genus Lineus; species Lineus longissimus. The sequence continues at coordinate 7,158,893 of NC_088318.1, forward strand.
AACTGGAAGGTCCTTCAGTCACGCAGATTGGAGAACAGTGTCACACCGAAACATTCATACATGGAGGACCTCTGCAACTAACCTGGTACTCGACAATGGATTGTCGAGTACCAGGTTAGTTGCAGAGGTCCTCCATGTATGAATGTTTCGGTGTGACACTGTTCTCCAATCTGCGTGACTGAAGGACCTTCCAGTTGAATGAGTGAAGAGAGGCTGGTGTAACTTTTTAAAGAAGTGGTAGCCTATGCACAGAGTGATTTGGACTGAAGAACTCAAAAACTAAACAGTCTGTGTGCTGGGAGAGGATCACCTATTTCAATTGATACTATAATGCCAAGGGCAGTATAGTTCATTTGTTTCACAGGAATGATGTCCTGTCATCAATACTAATTGATGATGGATGTTTGATGTTCTTCCCAAAGTGACAGCAAATATAAGTGATACATGCCAATACATGTATCTCACCCTAGACGAATTCCTCCTTACGTACACCGTCTCATTTTTAAGTTTTGTAATTTTTGTTTTTTTCCAGATACACTGCTTTGTCCACGTGCTCGATCAATGCAAGCAGGATTGGTTCAGTGTCTACTCGTTGATTGAGGCCTGCATCGCAAAGCTTCAAGTCGAATTGCCACAAGTGACAGAGCTGTTCCTTCGGTCTGACAATGCGGGCTGTTAAAACAACGCTTCCCTGCTATTGTCTCTGCCATCACTGTCTAAAGCCAAGGGGATTTTCATAAAACGATATGACTTTAGCGAGGCCCAATCAGGCAAAGATATATGTGATAGAAAAATTGCCCCAATGAAGGCTCACATGCAGCGATATGTGAATGAGGGGCATGATGTCCAGACTGCCCTGGATATGAAGAATGCTCTTGAGACGTATGGTGGAGTACGCGGTTGCTATGTTGCCGTTGCAACCCTAAAGCCCGGAGCAGCCAAAGAGAAGGGCACTTGGCAAGGAATAACGTCTTACACAAACTTTCAATTTGAGGAAAAAGGCATTCGGGTTTGGACAGCGTATGGTGTCGGGGTTGGCCAATTCCATAGCCACAATGTTGTACTGAAGAAGACCAGACAGGGATCATCTGGTGTAGTCATAGGTGATTACACTCTACCAGATCAAACCACAGGAAGTCTTATAGTGCCCACAGTTCCTCACAGTTGGTGCAAGTGCCATGCCCGGAAGATGGTTGCGGTAGGATGTTCCCTAGCCAGGAGGCACTCACCATGCACATGGCTTGCGGTACTCATGATGCCCTCCCACTGAAGGACGATAAAGTCAAGAGGAAGTGGACTGAAAAAGTCGATGCCCTTGCAAAGCCTTCTGTTTCCAATGGTGCTATTGAAGTGTCGGGCACCGTTGAGTCTGGAAGCAGCCTCGTTAAAATAGGATGGGCTCAGCGTGGCCAACGGACTGCACGGCACAATGCCCCAGAGGTGCGGGAATTCCTGGAGAAAGAGTTGATACCGGTGTCAACACCGGTATCAAGGAGAATCCCTCAAATGTTGCCACACGTCTGAAGGCTACATTCAGCAAAGAGCACTGGCTAACATCACAGCAGGTGATGAGCTATTTCAGTAGGTTGTCCACAAAACAGAAATGTGGACATCTCCCTGGTGGGCCAGTTGTTGAAGAATCAACTGAGGAGGAAGTTGCTGCTGTATCAGCTGCTGTGGTGCGACGCAGACTCAGAAACAAAGTTGCTCAGGAGGCAGGTTTCTAATACGTTGGATCTTGGTGATCATTGAATCTGCATAGTGACCCTGGAAAAAACTTCCCAATTTCCAATTTTTCAAATAATCTAGTCAAACATTGACCTCAGGGCCAGTTTTTATCTTGTAACCTAGAATATTGCTACTGAAGCATGAAATGAATGATGACCTAGACATAAGCATCTGTTCCAATTCCTCTCTTTGAAAAGAGGATTGCTGACCTGTACGTTGTATGTTTAAGAGAAATGAGAAGTTCTTTTCATGGCCTCCATGTAGAATGCATCATGTTTTTGAATAAGACGACTGGATTTTTTGTATACCCTGGAACATGTACAGCAGATGAGACACCAGTTGGACTGTATTTGATATTATCAATCCATGTTCATACTGAGACTAAAAGCTATTTTTGTACCAATCTGATAGCTCTTGTGATACGGTATTATCCAATATTTAGACGGGGCAATAGAGTTTCTTGTTGACCTTTCAACTTGTTAGCCTTGTAGTCTGGATGGTTATCACAGCCAGTGGGCCCTTTGGCGCACTCTCTGGGACACCCTGCATGTACAATATAATTATGATACTAGGTGCTTAGATTCAGACCGAACTCTTGTGAGTGGCTGCTTTCAGTGCCATACCAGCCTAACTTCAGAAATGCTACAGAAATCAGAAACTTGGTCCTGGTATCCGGTCAAAGTTGAGGATCCTTATTGTTGCCCCGTTTTTATCATTGGTACATGTGTACACTAGGTACAAATGTATACCCAGGATGACATTTGGTGTCACTACGGCTGCTCTTGTTTTTGAGATACAATGTATTGTGTATTTACCAGGTCAAAGGTCAGCTGCTTTAAAACTCAACTGTGGGGGGGGGGGGGGTGGCCATTGTAGGTTTGTATGTGTTCATGTTGTAAATACTCATATATAGTGAAAAGAAGTCATAGTACATTATACATTGTAGTACTAATTTTCATTATTTCTGGTGGACTGCTTGTTCACTTTTCTCGTTCATGTGTGATTAGATAGAATTCGCTGTCTGTAGAGGTCTGTCCTGACCTTTGGCTTTGTTGCCTGATCATGCAGGTAAAAATCCTTACTTTTCTGGATGTAACGCTAAAGAAAAAGTTGGTCCAAGCAGACCAACCATGAATCAGGAGGGGATGTTCCCTATATACAATGATATTGATATTGATTTAGATTTTGTTTGAAAAGTTAGCTTGGCTACAGGCATCGTTGGGAGTGGATTATTTATGAAAAGTGTCCCTTATCCGCCAACCGAGGATTGAAATTTCGAAGAGGAGGCTTAGGTACACGACCACCTTGGGTGCCCCCCCCCCCGCCCATGCATTGCAATGGTGACCCAAAATGTCTTTTTCATAACATCATACAGCATCGCAAAGGAAATAATTGTGGTCAAGGACCAATTTGGGCAATGAAGAGACTATTTCCATAAATACACAATAGGCGGCGCCAGTTCATAATGAGTGAAAAATCTCCTCTTTTGCTAAAAATCTCACTTTTTTATTGGGACACCCTGACCAAACCCATGGACTTCCCTGGATTTTTCTTTTCGATTTTGAAAGGTGATGTAATTACCTTCAATATGAGGCATATTGCAACATCTAGAGCCCTGCAATGGCTGAGAACCATTGGTCTGAATTGACCTCTTCCGCAACCATGACCTATTACATAATCTTTCTAGGCCTATAGTAGCCTGGGCAGAGGCCATGGCTTTATGATTTCTCTTGGGTGAACACAACAGACCATGTACTACTACCACACAAAAGGGTATTGTCCAGAATTGCTCTTTCGTCCTGGTACGCATGTCCGAAGTCGCCCTCAGAAATGGCCTAAAATTTAACAAAAATGGCTTAACGTGACCCCAAAAATAGGCCCACCCCTAGCTCAGCAACCAGTTACTTGGCTGAGCTCATAATTGCTGTGGATTGTTATCTTATTGAATGGGTCTTGCATGCCAAATCTCATTAAAAACTTTTGACCCCCACCTTGCCACCCTCTGCATGGTGGTATCATGGACCCGCACTTAAGAGCATTAAAATCATTATTTATCAATATTATATTAAAAATAAGCATTAATAATTGTTCCTTAGTATGTCCTTAGCTTGTATACCAAATTTCATGGTTGTATGACCACTCTAGTATGTTGGTTGCTAAGGACAAATAAAGGGATGTTACCAAAATTCGAAGTGTCATTTTCACGGGTCGTTTTCTCAAAAACAAGAGGCCCAAGGGCCTGGCACTCAGCTGGATGACCTAATAACATAGGACTGAGGGTATAAAGTAGTAAATATTGGCTTTATACTACTGTTTGAAGGTCAAGAGAACACGTTATACCACTAACATTTCCAATGCAGAGCTGCCAGCTGGATGAAATGTGATTGAACTAATCAGCCATGGTATGTAAATATTACAGGAGGCAACAGAAGATATCCCTAGTTCAGTATGTTGTATCGGTAGCTTTACAGAAAAGAAGTGTCAGAGAGGATGAGACTTCTCCATGGACAACTGTGGTATGTCCAGGCTGGGTTGTACAGCACAAGGATACAAAATGCTGTCTGTAATTGAGAGGTATCCTGATTTAACAAAGGTCAAAATAAATAGAAGTTACCAGTTTGGGACTGACACCACTGTCTTTTTTTTTAATAAGGTAGCGATTACAAGAGTCAACAAAATTAATTTTATTGAGAGAAATTGACCTGTCCTGCAGGTGATTGGAATTTACAATACAAAGGGTCGTTTTTCATGACATTGTGCTCTACTGTGTATCCCTAGTGAGTCGATCTGGAACCAATCTATCCTTGGCGCAGACAGGTTCAAATTGGCTATATCTTGAATAGAATGAATTGCGATGAAAATCTAATGCAATAAAGGAGCAATATCGAAGAGACAAATTAATCAAACCAATTGTCCACAGACTCGGACCCTGAAATGGCGTGATGTATGCGTGCATATAAAAGTATATCAATTGGTCCGATAGAGATGATGAGGCAATGTCAATATGCCTTGTTCCTTAGTCAGCAATATGCCCCTTTTTATACGGAGAAGAAGGAGAACCCAGATAGGCCTTCACATGTCGGCTTCCAAATGGCTCGAACCAACTGTACTATCACTACTATAAATTTAAAATGCGTGCTCCTCCTACATGTAGCAATGTCTTGTCCAAAAAGGCACTTGGGGGCCTTGTCCAAATTATTCGCCGAAATTCACCGGTGAATTTCTGGCGAATTTACGGCGAATTTTTACAAGTTCGCCAAAATTCGCCAAAACCTCCTCAAAAATCGTCAAAAATTCGCCGGAAAGTTCGACAGAAATCGCCTAGAATTCGCCATAAAATCGCCATAAATTCGCTGAGAATTCGCCATAAAATCGCCACAAATTCGCCGGAAAATCGCCACAAATTCGCCGGAAATTCGCCACAAATTCGCCAAAATTTTGCCGAGAAATCGCCGTTGGTATTTCAATGAACTTCGCCGAAATTCGCCGATCGAAATATATCTGGCTCAAATTCGCCACAAATCGCTACAATCTGGCGAAAATCACCTCCTCGCCGGTTCCTCATTGCAATGTCGTAAAAATAGAAGATCTGTAGCTACCTTGTGTTGGATTATAAAAAATATTGGCCAAAAATAGTACATCCACTGTCAATGTAGAACTGACTGTTCAATGCACGTCTACAGAGCAAACATATTATAATTATTACTATAGTCCAGGTAACCTCGACCGCCGGGGCTGCGTCGATTCACTAGGAATAAAGCCCAATGTACAGCCAATGTACAGAGCACTGAGAAATACTGAACGCTCCGGTATTCAGTAGGCACGAGGATACCTGGGAATCCCCAGCCTAATACCATTAGTCCCCACGGTGGCGCTGAAGTCGCTGCCTTGGGATCTCACTTATGTTCGTTTATCTGGTCGCGCCGTGTATCGTATGATAGGAATAAGTAAATAACCACATTAACGAGGCAAAAAACACTAACTGGTAATTTTTCATTTAGTCATCCAAATCTATTTTCAGTTATTCAAGAACTAGCTAATGTTTTGTGCTGGCTATAATTTAATCATTTTTTTGAAACGAAAGTCTCGTTCGAAGCTGGCTCTGTACAACTATCCAAGATGGCTGTAACACACTTCGACATTTGAGAAGAACATGACAAATTCTGACAATACAATGACGATACAAAGAACAGGGTGAGCTGCGACTGCTTTCTGGTAAAAAAATGCGCCCAAAAATACGGAAATTCGCCAGATTTCGGCGATTTTCACTTCGCCTCTCCTCGTCGAAATTTGCCTGGTATAAATTTCGCCAACGTTCAATGATAAAAACTCGTCGAAAAATCGTCGGGAATTCGCCGAAAGTTCGCCTGAAATTCGCCTGCAATTCGCCTGAAATTCGCCATAAAATCGCCGCTAATTCGCCATAAATTCGCCGAAATTCGCCTTCAAAATCGCCCAAACTTCGCCAAACATCGTCAGAACTTCGCCAAAATTCGCCGGAGACTTTCGGCGAATTTAAGGCGAATTTGTGGCGTTTTTGGGGCGAATTACGGCGAATAATTTGGACAAGGCCCCTTAGTCGACAGGCAAGTTAGAAGTTCAGCACCGTGAGCAGCTCCTTGGTAAGACCATGTCAGGTTCCGCGCACCTCTTCAGATACATCAAGTATTGAAAGCTGTGGTGAGCTGAGCACATAAAAAGACCATGGTCACCTTAATTTGAAAATCCCTTCATAATCAAGGGCTACCTCTGACTAAAACAGCACAATAGACCACCAATTTGACCCCAGCTCCTAACTGCGGGAAAACCCAAGTCCAGCAACCAAAAGTACCAAAAATGCCCTTTATGAAAACAGAAGGGTGGCATAAATGTTTTTATGACGCTTAGCCGGATGTCTTGCGCATGTGTTGTTATGCTAATTGAGGCGGGGTGCAGTGGCGCATTCGATCACGTGCAGCTAGCCTCTTCGTTTTTGCACTGAAAGAAAAGAGAACACGTTTTTTCTCAGCTCCCGATATTTTCGATTTTAACCAGGAGAATTACTTTTTAGCACATTTATTTCGTGCGATAGATAGCCTTAATCTATTTCCTTCTTCCTTAGCTATTTCTATCGGTGCCCCGTAGGTTTTTTTCTACAAATATTGCACTTTAGTCCACATTGGGTGACGGTGTAGGTGGTTGGTGCTACTGTATATCACTATTGTGTATGGTAACAATGGCGGCTTCTAATGTACCAGTGAAAGTTGCCATCGTCGGTCATAGCTATGTGCGCCGTCTCAGGGATTTCTCAACGGCATTAACGTCCCTCCCAGATTTTGTGTCTGTTGCGCCACGCCAGCCAAGGCCCAACTTACTAGATTTAGACAACTGTATCGTTAGTTGGCATTCTATTGGTGGGGGCACCGTGGATATGCTTAGGTTGTCTGAGGCTATCGAACGAAGGCTTCGCCGCTTCGAGCCAGACATTATATTTTTCCAAATCGGTTCTAACGATTTGGACAGTAATAAATCGGACTCGTTCCAGCTGGCTTTTGACATTTAGGAGTTAGCCGATTGTATGTTAGCTGATTTAGGGGCTTTTCGTGCCTACGTAGGGCAGTTAGTTTCGCGTCGCGTTACTAGGTCTATTCCCTTGGAAGACTATACCTATAAAATTGCTACAGCTAATGGTTACCTAAAGGATTTTTGCAGCCCGAGCGGACCAGTCAAGTTTTGGCAACATAAAGGCCTAACCGAGCCCGAACAAAATGTATATGGCACTGACATGGTGCATTTAAACAATTTGGGCAACCTCAAGTTATATCATAGCGTTCGGGCCGCTGTCCGCTCCGCGGTAATTGCTCGTCAGCTTTAGGCAAGTGCTCTTTTCTAGGTGTGTAGTTTTGCGTCTCAGGCGCTAACTACGTGTAGGTATAGTGTGTTTGCGCACAAACAGTTTAGATGGAGTTTTTCTGCTTCGCCAGTCAATGGTCTAAATCGAAATCGTCCCTTATTTAAGAAAGGTTTTAGCCGCTTACTTTGATGTCACAAGTAGCGATGTGGTATTTTATAGCAACAAATACATTGTCATTGTTCGTGTTCTCCCTTTGGGCTAACTGTACCATTGGCCGGAGGCATCGACATTTATCTAATACCTTGCTATTTGTTGTTGCACAATTGCGGCGCCATTCCGGCTAAATCCGTTCCCGGAGTGTAGGGTTCTTTTTAGGAGTTTTTCTTAATTAAACTCACGGTTACGGTTTGGCGTTGTTCTTGATGCACAATAGTTTGCGGCTTTTTCTTTTTTTTTCCGCCTGATATCCCTTTGGGGTACTTATATCCTTTGTCGGTATTTTGCCTATAAGGCTGATATTCCTTGGCTTTATGTTATTCAAGCTATTCACGGTATGTCCGCCGACCCTTCCGGTATGAAGTGGTAACTGTTTGTCCCTCTGATAATCGCTTGAAGTGGACCCGGTGGTCTACCAGGGCGCCCTCCAACAACTCCTGGTTTTACGAGCTGGCTACTGGAGGGTAGCGTCATTTTGCTTGGTTTAAGCAAGTTCAGCTTCTATCAGAGGGTTCTTGCTTGCATAATTGCTTGGTCTTAAGCAGATGCAGCATTCCTGGTGAAACAGTTCGGCGGTATATAGTGCTAGTTCTAGGTTCGTTCGCTTTTGTCGAACGCCAATGTCAAGTCCAGGGCTACTATCTTAATTACCCTTTCAGGTTTCCATCATGCCCCCGCAAAAAAAGAGCGCTCGTGTTGGGAAGGCCAAGACAAAAAGCAAGAGGCAGCAGCCATATGAGCCGGTGGCGGGTTCCAGCACCGGTAACGAGACGCCCGCCCAAGCGGATTCAACGATGACGTCGTTCAAGACGGAGATGCGGTCTCTAATGCGGGAGATGATAACAGAGGTAAGGGCTGCGCGTCAACCGGACGCCTCGATCCCAGGCAGCGCCACCAATAGCAGTTCGGGGGGGTCTCAGGCCACCCCAAACTTGGCCACTCAGGAACAATCTCTCCGTTCTGTCACTGGTGGGTCTCAGGTCCCCCAGCCCGACTCGCAGCAGCCGATATCGCAGGCGATGGCTGTTGGTGGATCTCAGGTCAACCAACACCAGCCAACAAGAGCTTGTGCATCCGCATCCCAAGGAGTACATCCAGGAGGAATTCAAGGCGCTGGTCCGTCTCATGCGGATCAAGCGACCTCTTTTAGCCAATTATTGTCAGGTGCAGCACCTGCAGGCTTATCGTCGCTGTCCGGAAGGGATCGCAATGGCTCGCTTGTTTCAAAGGCTTGGCCTTTGCATTTTGGCGTTTCGGATTCTACGAAACAGAAAGTGTGGGAAAACAAATTCGTCCCATTTAACGTCTTTTTTAAATCATCCATGGATTTAAGAGCCACGGCGCCTTCTTCCGGTGGCAGCGACGATGAGTCGGATACTGTATCCGTCACTAAAGCCAAGCCATTGACCTTAATGCAATGGCTCTCGGCTTTTGACATATTTGCATCGGTTTACTCATTGAAATACCCAAGTGAGACGCAGTCTCTGATAAGGTATTCCGCAGCGATCAAAGAATTGCATGCGGGTGGTGGGGATTGGCGGTATTACGATGAATGTTTCCGCCGTTGGAGGGAGGTGGAGCCCATCGATTGGCACGATATCTTACACGTGCCAATGCTGAAGGCTATCGGCCGCGGTAAAGAACAATCCGTACCTGCTTCCGATAAAAAGCCTAAGAAGCAGCCCCTTCGTGCCGGCGGCCAATCCAGGGGCTCCTCCTTCCCCAAGGGTTCCTGTTGGGCTTTCCATCGTTCAGGGAAATGCAAGGACCGTGCGGTTTGTCAGTTCACGCACCAATGCACCAAATGCCAAGGTGAACACCCCACGGTTCGATGCAAAGCTAAGTCCACTGATGGACACAAAAATTCCGACGGGAGAAAAGCTGGCTCTAAGTCAGCCAACCAATAAAGTAACACCGCCTCTCCCCACCCCCATTTGTGGTAAAACTTTGTGCGCGTATCTCAGAGGCTATGATCCAACAAAGTTGCATATTTGCGTAAGGGATTTTCTACGGGGTTCCGCTTAAATTTTGAGGGAGATCCTATTTCATATATTTGTACAAACCCACCGACCGTATCGGCACATAAGCAAGTTGTTGTTGAAAAGCTAAGAAAGGAGATAGAGGCGGGCCGGGTGGCCGGTCCTTTCGATTCGCCTCCTGTCTCAAATTTCCGTTCCTCACCGATTGGGGTTGTACCAAAAAAGGCACCGGGAGAGTTCCGTTTAATTCATAATTTGTCCGCCCCTCTCGGCAGTTCGGTCAATGAAGGTATTCCGGCAGAGGCCAAATCAGTTCACTACGCAACTATTCACGATGCTATTGACAAGATCAAACACCTTAACAACCCTGTATTTCTCGCTAAAACCGACATCAAGTCTGCATACCGTATCGTACCTATTCATCCTGATGACTACCCCCTCTTGGGTTTTTCTTTCGAGGGAAAATTTTACCACGATAAAGTTTTAGCTATGGGGTCGTCCAGTTCTTGTAAGATTTTTGAGGAAATCACCTCGGCCATCGAGTGGATCGCCGTGAAAAGGCTCGGTATTCAGGCCATGGTTCACATCCTCGACGATTTCTTGTTGGTAGTTGAGGGCTTTGACAGGTGCCAGTCTCAGCTTAACATACTTTTAAATTTTTGTAAAGAAGTTGGTATTCCGTTGGTCATAGACAAAACCTTTGGTCCGGATCGAGTTATGCCTTTTGTTGGCATTGTTCTGGACACGCTTCGTTGGGAGGCGCGGTTACCGGATGACAAGGTCCAGAAGTGTTTGAATAGAATCGCGCTTTTTCAATCAAAACGAACTGTGCAATTAGTACAACTACAGTCTGTTATCGGCCTTCTCAATTTCGCGTGCCTCGTTATTCCCTCTGGTAGAGCCCTTTTAAGGCGGTTACAGGATTTAACTATTGGCTTCTCCAATCCAATGCACCATATTCATCTTAACTTAGAAGCTAAAGCAGATCTGCGGGTATGGGAAACATTTCTCAAGCAGATTAACGGCGTATCCTTCTTCCGCACGGACGCATGGGTCTCCAGTAACACCCTTCGCCTGCATACCGACGCGGCAGGTAGCCTTGGTTTCGCGGCTATATTCGGTGCCCACTGGGTTTATGGGGCTTGGCCCCTTAAGTGGAAACATTTTCATATTACTTTTTTAGAATTCTACCCAATTGTTGCAGCTTTATATGTGTGGGGCCATTTGTGGCAAAACAACAATATTTTATTTATGTGCGACAATGAAGCTGTTGTTCATATTATTAACAAGCAAACCTCTAAGAATAAGCGGGTTATGGTTTTAGTACGCATGCTAGTACTGCGGTGTTTACAATTAAATGTTCAATTCAAAGCTAAGCATGTGCCTGGAAAGCTCAATACAGTACCCGATTTGATCTCACGCTTTCAGGTGGATGCTGCGCGCAGGTGGGCGCCATGGTTGGACGAGACCAACACTGCAATTCCAGCAGAAGTATCCCCAGAGCGGTTGGAGATTCCTTAAATCAGCTAACCGGTGCCGTGCTTTCTGATGCATCTTTGCAAGGGTACAGTAGGGCTTGGACAGTGTACACTAATTTCCGCAGGGAAACTATACCTGGCTCCAATCTCATTCCATGCACTGTCTCAGACACCACATTGTTTATTGCTTATCTGTTTTCAAAGGGGTATGCACCAGCAACCATCGCCACTTATGTCTCTTCCGTTTGTTTTGTAACGAAATGGTTCGGTCACCCCGACCCCTCCTCCAATTTCGTCGTTAAAAAATTGCTTGGTGCGACTCAACAATTGAAGTCGAAGGCTGACATTCGTCTGCCCATTACGAGCGAGATATTGGTTCGGTTGTTGGGAGCGTTACCAATCACATGTCCACCACTGTACCAGCATACTATGTTTGCGGCCATGTTTCAACTTGCTTTTGCAGCTTTTATGCGTATTGGTGAAATTTCCCCCAAAAGTGTAGCTGATAGCGATAAACCACTCCAGCTAGGAGATCTCACCGGGTCCGAGACCGAGATTATTGTTTCAGTTGTCCGCTTTAAGTCAAGTAAAACGCAGGGCCTGCAATTCATTTGCGTCAGGCAAGGGTCATCGCCTTGCCCTGTGGCTGCCGGCAAATCCTATCTAAATTTACGTGGGTCTCAGCCGGGCCCTCTTTTCATTCATCAATCAGGCCGACCAGTTCTTCGTGCTGAGTTTGATCGAGTTTTAAAAACAGTTTTGATCTTCTGTAATCTTGACACGACCCGCTTAAAGGGTCACAGTTTTAGGATTGGGGCCGCCTGTGAAGCTGCCCGTCAAGGCAAATCAGACGCTCAGATTCGTCTACTTGGTAGATGGGCGTCGGATGCTTTTCGTAAATATATTCGCATCAATTAGGACCCGGGTTCTAAAAGGGAGCAGTCTCAGGCTGCGCCCTTTTTCCCGTGGCTATATTTTCATTGCCAATAATGTTTGTGTTCTTCTTTAGGGAGCAGTCTCAGGCTGCGCCTTCCGCGCTGCTATATTTTCATTGCCAGTAAATTGTGTACTTCTGGTGCATTCTTTTAATTACGTGTATTATATTTAGGTGGCCTTTGGTAGAGGTGTCGGATATGCTCGACATGATCGCTAGTTTCTTCTTTCTCCCTGCTGTGGGGTCGCGGCTTACCGCGTTTTTTGGGGTCTACCCCTTGCAGGGTTTCTTTGTGACTTTTAGGTTTCATAGTCACATTTTGGTTTGTTGCAGGTCTCGTGATTTTTTGCAGCGCCAAATTCGGGTCACATGACATAGGGCTTCGTCTGGGGAACCAGAATTTTTAAATGACGTCATTGAGTTGACGTCACCTCTTTTCATGGTGAAGCCCTGTTGAGCGCGTGCGCGAGGTTTTGCACTGAGCTTATATGATGTCATGACAAGGTGTCATGTCTTTGCATTCATGCCTGCGTGTACATAGTATTTGTTGGGGGATACCCCCTTTTCTGATCATGTCGGGCATGTCCGCCAAATAATAAATTTGGCCATTAATTAATTAATTAAACACTGCGTTTGTGTTATTCATTCGGGTGACGTCATCAATACATTTTTGTTTACATTTGAACTGCACACATGCGTTTGTTTACAATTTCATTTCCCGCGAAATCCCGAAAATCAGGTGACCTGCAATCGTGGATTGAAAATAACATTAACCTGGGTTCAGCAGGTCAGCAGGTATACCGGCTGTTCCAATCATCCCCCTACAGCCAGCTGTTCAAAAGGTAATGTTATTCACTCCACAGGGAGTGCAGGTAATTGATTAAGCCCCTGCATAACTTAACAGCAATGCCAATGGCTTGGCTTCTGTGAGTGGTAATGAGAATTGACAGTTTTTTTATGGGAGTAACATTATTGTGTTGCTTAAAACGTCTACTTTTTACTCGTGTAAGAATCGTAGTACTAATAATAACTTCAACTTATTTTCCGGTTATGATAACACAAAACGCATCTTCATGATCATGATCTTTCTCAAACTAACCGAATGACCTAATCGCCTTGGACGCACAACCTAACCACATATCAATCCGCCCCGACGATCGACACATCCATTCGAGTTTGATAAATAAACTAGAACTGAGATTTCACAGGAGCACCTGTGAATTCATGACTCCAGGATTGTTTTGAGGGCGATATCGTAAGAGTTGGTCTTGAGTATGGGGACCTGTGAAGGTCTGTGTCTGTGAGGCACCTGGGGAGAGAAGACTAGTTGAACGATGGGATCTGACACGGACACTACTATTGATCTCATTATATGAATACCATTTAATTACAAACAAGTGAAAACAGATCATATCATATTCCTCGGCATAAAATAAAATAGGAGTGCGGGAACAAGGTTTTTTAGCAGGAGGAAAGCGAGAACATTTTGCGCCGTCGTATTCCGATTTGACTGGTTAGTGGTGAAATCTGCTTTTAATTCTGCAAATTAACATATTTGCTTTACCAGTTCTAACGTTGTCTGAATTAAAGATGCTTTCCCAATGCTTGACTGGTCTGGCAAGAGGCATTGCCAGGAAAACGTGACGTCATTTTGGCCATTCTTCTTACCGCACGCCCTCCCTCTCCGTAAAACTTCCTGACATGGTGTGAAGTGGGAGGGCGCACAATGGGAACCACACTGCCGCGATGTTAATAGTTTCTATTTATAGAATTCAGCGGCAGAGATTTTAAGTACGGAAACAGTAGATTAACTCGGCTAATCTCAATGAATTTTACTCAGGAATGTTTTCAAGGCGAGAGAAACACCTGATTTAAGTACTGCGCTTATTAGATTTCACGTTCATGCCGAAGATTGGCCTAAAACGTGGACGAAAAGAGTGCATTATCGAGTGTTGGAGAGGTCACGTGATTGGACCAGAAACCTGAGCGAAAACAATACTGACTCCAGCTCCCAGTCATAACAAAGTTTTCGTGCTTTTAGCTGTCAACATCAATGGCTATAATATACTCCTGCAGAATAGTAGAACTAATAGAACTAATTTCCGAAGTTTCCAATAGTTTGAACACAAATCAGAACATCGCCCATCAGCTGGACTCAGATCTGCATAAATTACGATAAATAATGAGGTTGTCGCTTCAATTTCGCAAAGAAAGTTGACTCCATTCGAAGGTTGTTTTGACCAAATTCCGTTGAACTCATCGTTATGAGGGCATTTGAACACATTCTCGTTGATCTTTTCTATAAACGTGTGAAGTTTCGTACCAAAATACATTTCCGTAAAGGCTTAAAAAAGAAAATTTGTCACTTACAAAATCATCGCTCCGCTTTTGTCCATGCGCAGATGGATGGATGGATGGATGGATGGATGGATGGATGGATGGATGGATGGATGGACGGACACCACTCGAATAGCTAATTAGGGAACCTGACATGCCTGAACTTGCCAACTTCAAATCCCAATATCTCGGAGATGAAGCACCACAGAGCAATGATTGATGCATCATTTTAAAGCTGAGATCATTATCTTTCTGATTATGTGCAAAACCTCACTATTGAAAAATGGGTCACTGTGACTCATTTTGCCATGCCGGGTCACATTATGTGGTTTGAGAACAATGTTGATGTACTGTATAATGGAAAAGTGTTGAGAGTTAAGAAGACAAAAGCAAAGAATGTGACTGTGAAAATAGCATACTGGTCTACAACTGAGACATTGGACGGTGCAGTAGATTCAGTCCTTCCTCTTGCTTCAATTGTATCTGACTATCTCCTAGGTGACTTAACCTTCCTTCACTAAGATTAGCCAGCACATACTTGGTAAGATTTCCTAAGTAAATCCTTGCAATTTCAGCTTCAATTTCGATATATTGCAAGCTATGCTTCGTTAACGTTTCCTTTTTCAGCGTCGTTTGAGCCGCCATTTTCCAAGATGCCCGCCACTTGTCACATGACTTCTTAACATCCCAGCTTACCCCTCAGAATAATACCCAGTGAAGGGCATGAATGTACTCAGGGATGACCACTGTTCATTAATAGAAATAACATTTTGAAAGTGCTTTTAAGACACTTGCATTGCTGAGTTGTTGACCTTAGGCCGATTTGACCTTAACCTTGAGAAAGTTGAAGGTAATTTTGTGGAACTTAGTATACAAACATAAAGACTATTGTATCCTGCATGATTCCTAGAAATTTCATGGAGATTGCTTTAGAAATAAATGAGATATGTTTATTTATATGCTATTTTTTATTTATGTCATAGTTCACAAATCACAGTTTTTTTCTTAAGACAATGGTTAAGTCCATTAAAGAAAGGCCTGATTCCGAGATCCTTCAAAATGTCATATCTCAGAGAAGAATTAAGCTACAGTGACAAATGACCTATCAAAATGCAGGATTTTCATGCTCTTTCAGGCTACAGTGCTTGCAAAACTCATCCAGATAATTTTTAAAAAAAAGTCCAATGCCTAAATTGCATAGAGGTGAGACAATTAGATGCCCCCCCCCCCTGCTGTTATTCGCACAGATCTGGGACCAGGTTTCAGAGCGTTTTTCAACGATAAAAAACTTTCGCATCATAGAATCGTTATCGAGACCGGAAGAATAAAAAAACCTAACAAAAATCCCGTAGCTGAGAGAGCAATCTAGGAACTGGAATTGAAATTGCTAAAGATCTATCCCCAAGGTGGTTCCGTGTCACAAAAAACTTAGCGTGCGCAACAGCAACCCTGAACGCGCGTATCCGCTCACGAGGCCTATCTGCACACGAAATGTGGACCCAAAGAGATCAATTCTCTAACCGAAAATTACAATTCTCCGACGAAAAATTTATACAGGATCAAAATACCCAACGACACGATAATCATCAATACAGCGAAAAATCCAATGCCCCACGAAACAAAACGCACAGAGAAGGTCAAGCCTTTGAAACCGGTGACCTTGGGTATCTTTTCACAGATCGCAACAAGTCCGTCGCCCGTGACCGATATCTCGTTACATCCACGGATGAAAATTGGTGTAACATACGGAAGTTGGTAGGTTCCCAACTCAGAAACGCGTCCTATCGGGTAAAGAAATCAGAGTGTTGCAAGGTCCCACATTCAGAACCATGATATGCGCACAATTACAAACATAAGTCAGATGACATTGATGACGAGGAGTTGGATGCTCCATGCGAACCACTGGCACCTATTATACCTAGCGAAATTTCTGCACCGCTGCCCGCGAACACCATCACTGAGGCCACTAACAGCATCGCTGATGCAACTCCTGATTTTAGTGTCAACGCAAATTGTGACGCAAGCGAGACACCGAACATCAATCCCCCTAACACCGAACCAGCGACTCCGCCAAGATGCAACCGTAAACAGACCAAGTTCTTTGGCGACCCCATCACTAACTTTTGAATAAAGAGGAAAACATTTGAGTTAACTCCTATAAGTATTTAATTGGACCCGTGAAATTGGACTATCATAAAAAGAAGAAGTTGCGCCAGTGGTTATAGTAAGCCACTGTTGTAGTAAGCTGTCACCTAGGGATTAACAGTATATAATTAGTTGTATGTATATACAGTCACACTCGTTTGCCTATTATTGTTAACCCTCGCATAGTATACATTATTGTAGTGTAAAGTTAGTTTATATTGTACCACTGTAGAAATAAGACGTGTTATCTTTAGTTGTATTAAAAGTTACTTTCGTGTTACCTTCTTCGTCGGTTGTGTTGTGTGGTGGAATACCTTGTCCATACTGGCATAATTATTTTATTCAACATTTTTTTTTCCTTCAATAAATTTCTCACATGATCACGTCTAAACATGCGCAGTGCAGGAAGTAAAACGGCTTGATGGTATGGTGGGTCCTTCAATGACAATTCAACAAGAGCAGTGTCCACATCCTGGACTCCTCAGTGAAGCAATAATCGTATGTCTTATATGAGGAGCCTCTGGTGCTGGTATATGCCTTTTTAAACGCACAGTATTAATGATAGATTTACATTAAAACAGTGTTAATAGATCGTGTCAGAAATCTAAAGGATTAGGTCGGTCACATAATGTGCTACATAGTGCTACACATCTGGTTGTTGCGGCAACCTGCGATCATTGTTTGCAAGTGACCACATGGTTGCATAGATAATTTCAGGTACACACAACAAGAATTGGTCATCCAGAAAACCTGCATTAAGGCAAAATCAACCTGCAAACTCTAATCATGTTTCTGTGTGACAAAAATTGCTTGTTTGTGGTTATAATTGCAGATGCCGACACTTAGGATTGGAAATTGCGCAACTAGGGATCAAGCAAAATCAACCTGCGATCATGTCTGCATGTGAAAAAATTGCCGGTCTGCAATGATAATATCAGATGTATAGGACAAGATTGCTGCGTATCCTGTAATTGGCAAAATCAAAACCGAGCAATTTCCCATTTTACTCAAAGACAAGAAATCTTCTTGTTGCATGTCACAACAATTATAATCATTAAGGTCACTCAGTTGAGCGGCAAAAAGCGCTTGTTAATGACTGTTCAGCGCTGATAGATTGGATGCTAACTTACCCGGTCGCATACTGAATTCTTTATTTCCAGCTAAAATGTAACAAATGTCAGCTATTTCCAATAAATGACAGCAAATGACAATCCTGAGGATACAGTCGCATTCCTGGTTGCATGCCGAATTTTTAATTTCCAGCTAATGTCAACTAATGCCAGCTGTTTCCAATAATTGACAGCCCTGACATTGGTAAATCAGCGGGAAGGCCAGGGTCCACATTTTTCCAGCTTATCCCAGCTCTGGAATTTAGGTTCCAGCTAATGCCAGGTTATGCAAGCTTTTTCCAGCTTTTGGCATTTTCTGGCACTGCCATTTAGGGGCCATCTCCAAATTGATTTCGTTTTAAATGCGTTTGAAATGGGCAAAAAGCGTTTATTCTAAAACGAAATTCAAACGAAAATCATCCGTTTATCTGCCGTTTATCAGCCGTTTGAAAAGCATTTGAAAACAAACGCACACCCCAGATGAAAATTTCCAAACGCTCCCAAAGGAACACACCCGATCAGAACGCTTTCAAACAATCGCACTAAACGGATCTCAAACGCACGTCAAACGATTGTCAAACGCACTTCGTTTCAAACGAAACGATTGTCGAACGCACTTCGTTTCAAACGAACTGGAAACGTACTTCGTTTCAAACGAACGGAAAACGCACTATCAAACGAACTTGAAACGTACTTCGTTTGAAACGAAATGTGCACGAAATGCGCATGCAATGCTTTTGTTTCATTCTTTCATTGATTATCTTGAAAGACGGATGTGTATTTCGCCCATTTATCTTTGTTATTTTCGATCTTTATCGGTAAGTCTAATTGAGATTCAACAGTTGCATCTAGAGAAATTTCGCTTCTAATTGCTACCGTATCACTGTTTTTGGTACTCGGCCTATAAATGCGCTTTTATAGGCCTATCTTTTCACAGTCCTGCGACATCAGGGCTGATCGCATGTGTTGAATATCAATCCTAAATTCTCATTTCAAGTAGTTAGGCTTGTATCAAGTAGGCCTAGGTCTATGACTAGAATTAAATTAGTACCGATTCGCGCACATCGATCTTGCGGTCGGCCCAGACATGACATGTATGTATAGGCAGAATCATTCCTGCCTCCAAGACTTGCCGTTGTGTAACTGCACATGTATGCTATACTAGTAGTCACTATAGCCTATCCTAGCCATTCCCTATATTGGTACTCTTGGCTCTCCCATTTGAATGAGTCCTGCCAATACCACGCTGCAAAAAAAAAAAAATAAACATCGTCAGCGCGGTGGCCGTATTGCCTTGGTATATGACCATTAAAGTTTCGAACTTACCCACTCTTTATTACCAACCAAATGACCTAGGCCTACTTTATGACGTTAACAGACTGAAGTAGCGTTTGGTTGAGTAACTACATGCGTAAAATGTTAAAAATTTTAATCCAACCGACAACAACAAGAGAAATTTTTTGAGGGCGTTGTGATATTGGGTGATACCGATACCCCCAGATTATTTTTTGGGTGACTGTATTTTCCCCGGTATTCTCCAATGCATTTAAGATCTAAACAATCGTACATGTATTTAACCCTTTCGCCGCGGATGTACGCATTTTTCGACCAAAAAAAATTTCTGATCTGTGCGGATGTACGCAGAACTGCGACTTGGGAGAGACCTGAATCAGACGATGTTTTCAATAGCAAATTAGTACAGGAACTTGTCGCTAGGTGTCCTGCCATGTTGTTTACCACTAGAACTTATGATTTCTAGGTGAAAACTTCGGTGTTTTTATTCAAAGTTTCGGCGATATTTTGAGTCCAAAGTTTTGTAAACAAATTTAAATGCCTCAGTCACGTGTACGACGAACTGCAGAATCAATGATTGATGAAATAGTGAATTCGAGGCGTTAGAAGACGAGTCTGATTAGTGATTATGATTCTGAACATAATGCCGATGTACACAGCGTGTGCATGGGGATTGAAAGTGTGCATGATTCAGGGTCCGAGGGGGATGATAGTGATAGCCTGGGTCAAGATGAAAAATGGTGTTTTTCTCCTCGTTGATTAATACTAATTAGCGTTATTTAGTTAATTAACATAATTTCAGGTGATTGACAAATGCATAATTTGAAAGTCCATGCTGTCCCCAACAACCTTTTCCAATAGTCCAAAGCTCTATCTCTTCTCCTTCAGGCTGTATATTGGCCTCAAAGTTACCTATGTTAAAATTGGCTTTTACAGTATTTTGGGGGCAGCAAGGAATCAATATTGAAATAATTTTGAGCGGCGCAGCGAAAGGGTTAAACCCCATCTCCACCACCAATTATTTTAGGTTTGTGTTCAGCATGATGGATCCCGGTGATGTCAATGACATAGGCCTACCAGGTGCAGAAAAAGGTAGGTTTGATTTTATAATGTAATGCTAATTGCTATACTAAAATGCTCTCTTCGAACTTTGATATACCAACCATCTACCGTACTGTATTTATACTTGGTTTCATAAATTGTGTTCACACTTCCTTCTGCCACCAATGAAGATGCCTACCGGAAATTCAAGCTGTTTTCATGTTTTCATTATCAAATCAAGAGAAGGCTATGTTTAGAATAATGAAATTAACGTGCACATTTATCTGGTCACCTTCGTGAGGTCTTATGGCTTCTATAGGCTTCTGGTAGTGCATGAAGATTTCATTTTTTGAATGCTCATTCTTTTGAAATTGATATTTGAAAAAAATGCATTAACTCGAACGGAAGGTTGGATTGCAGCACACAACATTAACACTTTGTTATTTTGGTTCACTATGTGATCCTTATTTTGAATACTTTGACACAAAGTCTACGTCAAATCACCGATATTGGCATATAAAATAGAATTGTAATCAATACAACACTATACCCGGGCTTGTCAGCCCGCCCCATGATTGATATGCACGTGCATGGGCCTCTGTCACTTAAAGGGACTGCGCTGCCACCTTCTATATGAAGCTGCTTCAATTTAGGAGTTATATTTAGAATGGGTAATGAAATGAATGTGTACATTTATCTGGTCAGCTTCGTGAGGTCTTAAGGCTTCTGTAGGCTTCTGGTAGTGCATGGATATTTCATAACTCTGAATGCTAATATTTAGATAGATTGAAAATATTATTAATACCGGTATTTGTTCTTTATTTTTAATATTTTGGCACAAAGTCTGCGTCAAATCATCGATATTGGCATATAAAATAGAATTATAATCAAAACCGGTACAACACTATTCTCACTCTCAGTCTTGTCAGCCCGCCCCTTGATTGATAGGCACTCAAGTTCCTCTGCCAGTGTCACTTAAAGGGAAACTGAGCTGCCACTTTCTAAACAAGCTGCTTCAATTTAACAATTATATTTAGAATAATGAAATGAGTTTGCACATTTATCTGGTCAGCTTCGTGAGGTCTTAAGGCTTCTGTAGGCTTCTGGTAGTGCATTGATATTTCATAATTCTGAATGCTCTTTTTTTTTAAATATATTAAAAAATGTATTAACTGGAACGAAAAGCTGGATTGTAGCATGCACACACCCATTTACACTTTGATATTTTGGTTCACTATGTCAGTATGTTATCCTTATTTTCAATATTTTGACACAAAGTCTGCGTCAAATCATCGATATTGGCATAAAAATAGAATTATAATCAATACCGGTACAACACTATTCTCAGTCTTGTCAACCCGCCCCTTGATTGATAGGCACGCATGGGCCTCTGTCAGTGTTACTTAAAGGGAAAAAAAGTACACTACATTTCATCAAAAAAAAGATACAAGAAAAGTTTGGATTTGGTACCAATTTAATCATCATTTTACATTTGTGCAGGAGCTGCCAAGTCTGGAAACTTCTTAGGCTTGACGGCCTATTGGCTATCACTTGAATCCTTTTCTGTTCTGTTGAAATTTCAACTCGGTTCGACTGATGGAGTCTTCATTCCTTTCACGGATGAAAAGACTCTCAGAGGAATAAAAACAATATATCAGCCTACATATGACGTATGCAGTGAAGATATGCAATGTTTGTGTAAGTGGATTTTGGTTAGGATGTTATTACTATTACTAGCGGAGATACTCATTGCGTGTAGGCTTAATGTTTGATTTGTGATGAACATAAGTTTTGCAAGTGTAATAGAGCTGGTTTATATTAGTATTCGTAATTGTAATGTTATGTGCATGGTATATAATTAATAAGTGTGTGTTATGATTTCAGCGTGTTTTCTGTAGAGGCCGTGGGCAGAAAGATAGCAGCCAGCAAAAGCAGATTTGGTGAGCCGCAATGATGGATTGCACCCAACTTTGGAAGGAAGTAAGGTGTTGACGCAGCTTGTGAAGATTGCTCTCAAGCTACCGGGGGTTCGTACATCTAAAGTTGAAGATGTGGTTGTTCGTTATCCATATTCGTTCTGCCAGGTGTGCAGGGTAGCTGGACACGGTTCTGGAAATTGTCAGCAGTTTTTGTACAAGTGAAGACTAGACTTGGGTGTTTTTATGTGTTTGTGGTGATTATGATGGTTGTTATTTGAATTGTAGACCTAAATATTTTTGTAATGGTGAAGAGTCTTTATATATTGTAAGATTTGAGGGTTTTAATTGTGAATTGATCAGTTGTGAATCGTAATAAATCTAAAAATCTTGTCGATTTTGTGTTGGTTAGTATGTTTATTATAGCTGGGTTGTATATTGTTTTGTTGGAAATGCGTAGGGCAGGTTGTGACTTTATTTTGCTTTTGGGAAGGTAGAAAATGCATAATGTCTTAACTGCATTACTAAAGTATTGAACTAGAACTGTGAAATTTGCTTTCAGCAAATTTGTGTCCATCACCAGGGGGTGACGAGTTGCTCCACAGCCATTCACACGTGGGTATGGCGATTTTACAAATCTGCCCAACATTGCAAAAGGAAGTAGTGTAGTGATCTCCCTGTCTATTCGCTATACCGTTTCGCGAATGATCTATTTCCGGACATATTCGCTCGCTCCTTTCTCAAAATAACACGCTCATTAATCATTCAAACAGTCAGATGGGCATGATAGATCATCGATAAGCATTTACGGCTCTTAGTTCTGATTCCTACTTTCAACCGTAACACAGTTCTCCGTTTTCTTCGCTCAACATACTCGACAGCTTGC
This sequence comes from Lineus longissimus, assembly GCF_910592395.1. NCBI lineage: Eukaryota > Metazoa > Nemertea > Pilidiophora > Heteronemertea > Lineidae > Lineus > Lineus longissimus. Next base: position 7,181,788 of record NC_088318.1, read on the forward strand.
GGGATCGGCCATGAGGATGACGTTAACATAACAGGGGCAGAGCTTAATACATGCTAATATGCGTGATTGACAAAATCCCAGCCTCTACGGCGGGTGATGTTAAAAATCGGAGCCAAAAAGTACTTCAAAAGCACCGAAATGATCAGAATCTGGGGCCTATAATCAGCAAAAATCAAATACGTCTGCAAAAGATGATTACGTTATAGAGTTCAGGGCGATGAAAAAAAGCGGTAACATCAATATCCATGTCCATGGGAATATCGATGACGTCATTGTGGGGATTGCCGTGTGTATCAGAACTCTACTAAAAATAATTCCTAAAACACCACAGCAAACACCCTTCAAAACACCTCTGAAACACCACAGAAAACTTCAGACATGTTGAAGGATGTTTATGTGGTGTTCATAAGGTGGTCCGCGGGTTCTTTTGAAACAAAATAGCTCTACTGCATACGTCATCTTCAATGCCTTGATAGCCTTGTTGATCTGCTTTGCCTTCAACCACGCTTTGTCATTCATGTTCCTCTGAGGAATAGTCGAAACTGTCACACACGAATTTGGTGCAGCACTTGTAACATGACATACTATTTCCTGAAAGCAATATTCCACAGACCATAAAACGCTATTTCAAAACCCTATCAACCTCTTCTTCGAAACAAGCAACTCAATCAAGCAATTTTATACTTGACGTTGTCTATCAATATGTCTTCCAATGTTTACAATATTTTGCATAAGTTCAATGATTGCTTCTTCATCATTTGATTCAAAAAGGACTTTACGTCATATAAAACTTATGGCCAAACTTGACTAGCTCCATGTTCCTTCCACATCAATGCAGGCCTAACACTACCGTGATGACTGCTAGCTGGAAAACTTACATAAACGCGATCACAAATTTCCTTCGTCGAGAATCCGGGCCCGCTGGCAGCACAGTCATTCGTCCCGACCAAAATGAATACGTCAGTAAGAGCACCCCACCGAATCTTTTACATTTTTTCTAACAAAGAAACAGTGTTTAACCCTTGAAAAGCAAATGTAATGTGGTCACTGAATGGGCATCCCAGAGCACTATTATCCACATATTTTAGAATCGAAGCAGAAAAAAATCTCCGTTCGTTTTGCACAGGTCGCCATTTTCATGATTTTTACGATAACTCCAGCCGTTTGGAATTCGTTTGAACACAAACGGCAGGAATTTTTCTTTTTCACGGAAACTATTTGAAAGAAAAATGAAAAGCGTTTGGAACGTGTTTGTTGACAAATGGCGCAATGCCGTTTTTGACGAAACGAAAACGAAACGCTTTTCTAAACGTTCTTCAAACGAATTTCAAACGCTCTTCAAACGAAGTTCGTTTAGGGTGAAACGAAATTGCGTTCGCTTTCAAACGCTTATGAAACGGGAAATAAACAGTAGGGCCAGCGTTTGACAATCGTTTTACAAACGTTTCAAGATCGTTTGGGTGCGTTTTTATTGTTCACATTTTAAAACGAATTTCAAACGATCTTAGATACGTTTCAAACGCGTTTGAAACGAAATCAATTTGGAGACGGCCCCTTACCAAAATACCGACAAACTCCAGCCCCGACATCTTCTGGAATTTCCAGCTATTTCCATCCTTCTGGCAAGGAAAAATTGTTTGGAATTAGCTGGAAATTCCTGGCTTTTGCCGACAATTTCCAGTCGAATTTCGCAGGGGTTATGTACCATTTTATACTAAGGAGAAGAGGTTGTTTGCTGCAAGTACTGATGCAATTTATTCGGGATGGCCAGAGACAGCAATTATGAATGAATTGACAGAGATAAAGAGAAGGACAACTTTGCTTCATTTTCTGAGGCACAGTTCAAATCTCTAACATGTAGGCATACCGAACCTGCATCTCCCCCTGAAACTTCTATGGTGGTTGGGGCGCCCAGGTTCTCCCGAACCTGAAACCCGCACCCAGGGTCCAATGCAGGTTAATGTGACATGGTCAACTCATTACAGAACAGCCTGAACCTGCATCTCCCCATGAAATTTCTAAGGAGGTTGAGGCCCCTTGTCTTCCTGAACCTGAAACCCGCAGCCAGGGTCCAATGCAGGTTAAAGTTATACCGACACTTTAAAATTCGTATATCTATCCGAAGCATTTTTGTAAGTGATCCTACTAAAAATTATTACCTCTGCTCTATTAGGAAAACATGATATTGTGTGCCTTTCATTTTCCCGCCAGTGACGTCATCGCCTAGGCTGAGGACGAAATGATCGGAATTGATTGCGCAATCGTGCTACATGAACATGAACAGTACATGAACTTGATGAAGTAATGGATGCCGATTTACCGATAATTATTTCATGATGGTGAACTGATGTGTGGTGATTGGTTGTAGCAACACATCAAACGACGGCCCTTTGGCCTAAATACGAACATTATCGGAGGATTTGGACCAAATTCGTCTGGGTGCACAGGGCCAATTTTCCTCAAGGAAAACAAAGCTACCAAGATTTGTTTCGCCCACTTCACAACCGATTCATATACTCAATCTATAGAGGAACGGTTGCATAGTGTACTCACATTGTCCCATGACCGCAAAGCTAAGTGAGTATGCCGATAAGCTCCATTCTCGTAATTGTTTTGTGGCATCAACGACCGTGAGATTAAATATGTTTCATAGATAACTTTTTTTTCGCACTGCCATTTTGTATACAAAATGTACGTGAAATGTACATGAATGTCAAGCAGCTTGAAGATTTCGACGTATCTTGTGATGATCGAGTGTAAAAAGCGAAATTACCAATGCCTATAGGCTCTAGCTAGCTGCCTGATCCCGGTATATGCCTTTTTTAATCAAGTTCGCTATGGAAAAACATTTTGATGCATATATTTTTGTATACCATCTGTTTCACTTTTCTCATTTCATGATAAGGCCAAAGCTAAACGAAGATGCGTTCCCTACCACAGTCAGTGCTAAGACTGAAATCAGTCCGAGTATTTTGGATTGATTTCAGTCCAATCCATTAAATTAAGAAAAGTCCACCAAAATAGTACTTTTGCTTTGTTTCACCTAGTTTTTCATTTCTAGTTCCATTTTTGTACACCACCCGTTGGTGCTGCCATCTACCAGTGCAAATTTTAACTGAAATCATTATGGAGGAGATCGATTTTTATCTTCCCAAAGGTGTGTATTTTTTCTCGATTTTCTCTAAAATCCTATTGTGACTACTCAAGATGTAACGTTTTTTGGGTAGATAAAGATCCAAGGAATCATAGAACCGAAAATCTCAAGTAGTCATCGAGGAACTTTACCAGAAATTAGGTAAACATGTTTGTGTTATTGTAACATGATGTGCTGTCACTGTAAACTTTCGGATTGAATTCAGTCCGATTTCAAACAGTGGATTGGTTTCAATGCTTTTGACAAGAGACTGGTTTCAATACACTATTCTGGATGGATAGCTGTCCAAAAGATATTTATGTGATTTCTGACAATAAAAGCCACCCAGTCCTCCACTCCCCGGCCCCCTAGGCCTAGCCTTCACACCTTGACCACATGTGACCAATAAAAATGGCAACGAGCAAGGTTATGATGGTTGACAGGGTTGAAACGGTTGAAGAGGCAGTCAGAATATTCAAGGCAGCTTTTCCCAACCCAGAAGGGTATCCAGTTACCTTTCCCTCAACGGTGAATGGGTAAGTGTATTAAAATTTCCATCTTTTACCAATACCAACATGTACATGATGTAAGGCCCTAGTGCAATGTAGTAGTCAGCATGTGTAAATCAACAGCAAAGTGTGCAGTTTCTAATAAGGCAGAGCACAGAACATACACTATGATAGTCGAAAGGCATGGATAAAATAACGTCGCAGGAGGAGGAATGATTGATGGTCCGTCATTGAAGCAGCACCCACACCATCATAAACCATGATATTTGTAGTGTAGTCAAATGGTAGTTCCTCATTCTCATAGATTTATATCGATTTTTCAATGACACGTCTTCTTGTTTTCAGGTATCATCGATTCAGGGTGAAGCCACCGGTCGGGGCTATCTTGGTCGCGTCAGCAGAGGACAACCCGTACGACAAAAATGCGGTGAAGGTCCAGTGGAACGGTACCATGGTTGGGGAGAGTCCCAAAGGATTTGGCAGAGTTTGTGGGCGCCGAAATGAGACGAGGACGAGTCGCAAACGTACGATGTCTATGGCTAGGCACCATGACGCATGATGGATCGATCAGGGGTGGAGGGCCGAAGTTAGATGTTGCCTTCTATATGGAAATTTCGAATGAACATTCATATGGAGAATTTACTGAAATATTCTTAAATAGACACCTTCTTGGCCTTGGTCTGCCATTGGACACTGATGTATTCTTATAAATTTTAAAGGAACAGTGTTACTGTTACTGTTAGGATTGTAACTCCCATTCTCCAATATTAGACAGCAGTTGGTACCTGTTGGTTTATTAGGCATGTACGGTCTCTGATAAACAGCTTCTGATGTGAAACAAATTGATATTAATTTTAGTAGTCTCTATCTGAGGACCATGGTAGAAACAACATTCTTGAGGAATTGGTTGTTCTGTTATACAATCTAACATGATGAATAAAATATTGAATTAAAATACATTGTTTCAATTTGTAAGAAATTAATCCATGACCATGATGACAGACATTCTTTAATTATGGATGGCTGTTCAAACCTACCCTACCCTAAAACCCTGCAGTAGTATGCATCGACTTGCCATCGTCTCAGATGGCAATTGCCAAATCAAGCCACAGCTCTGTCTGTAGCCCGGGACAGGGGTGACACCTGCAAGAATTAGGGAGGATTAGATTAAATGAGACAACGATGAATTTCACCGAGGTGAAAGTTTATTTCACGAATTAGGCTGGCCTAGATTTCAGGTGACGCTATCTCACATCGAGGCCCAGCCTGGCAACCATGCGTCTCCGCGGCAACTACCCCACAGACTCAACTTTAACGCGAGATATTTAAAAAAAGGACCCCCCCTGATTTTCTCACAATCCCAGATGTCACATATCCAGCACATTCCAAATGTCATGAATGTGATCAAATGTGAAAGGATGGGGAGGACAAGAGTGATTCCTCAAAGACGTAGTGGACATGGTGAATGAAAATCTGAAAGTCAGTCGCATATTCTCCTGCAGGATTCTAGTGGCGTGGAAAATAGGAAATGTTGTAGTTCGCCCTAGATGAGAATGATACACAGCCCTGCCAGACAGCATGGACAGTGACACCAGTCAAACCAAGGACCCCAGTGGCCATCCTTATGATGACTATGGTAATTTATCTTCCATGCACAATAAGCAGTATTCGATCTTCAGGATTTTCCCCCAGTTGCCAGCAGGGCAACCAACTGACATGACTGATAAGCCACGGTTGTCCTGCAGAGCTGTAGGTTGTCAGCTGAACTGAATCAACTTGCAAAGTCAATACAAAATGTGCCCTGTATACATACCCTAATATCCCGCGGGAGAGTACGCGAGTAGGTCTCTGATTTGCATCTTCAACCTGGAAACCTACAAATTCTTGGAGGGTCCACCTCGTCAATAACGTCCCAAGGTTCTTTAGGATGCTATTAAAAGAATTGGCCGGGTAGAGCTGTGGCTTTGATTTGGTCGTGGAAATTCTCTTAAATGGACATTGTGGATGCGTACTCTTTTTGACTTGGTCACTTGGTAACTGCAGTGAACTGGTAATAAGTGCCTGTATGAAATTGGGTCTTCGCGATTGGACAACTGGGAAAATCAAAGACTGATCTGCTGATTAGTGATTTTGTCAAATTGCAGTTGTAAGATATTCATGTGCTTAATTATCTTTTTCAGAACTGGCAAACAAGGACCAGAGTGACAGAACAGGGACAAATGATGTATTCGAGTGGCAGGAAGACACCAACGGTAATTCATCTTCCAGTTCTTGGAATCACAAAAAGAAGCTTGCTGGCATGTGCCGCATTTGTGGTGTTCTAGTGAGTGCGAAAAGTTATAAAAAACAAGCATACATGAAGGAAAAACGAAGACTGATCTGCTGATTAGTGATTTTGTCAAATTGCAGTAAGATATTCAGGCGTTTTTAAATTTTTTTTCTATAAGAACTGGCGAACAGGGACCAGAGTGACAGGACAGGGACAGATGATGTATTCGAGTGGCAGGAAGACACCAACGGTAATTCATCTTCCAGTTCTTGGAAACACAAAAAGAAGCTTGCTGGCATGTGCCGCATTTGTGGTGATTTAGTGAGTGCGAAAAGTTATAACAAACAAGCATACGTTAAGGAAATTCGACAACTCTATAACATTTTCGGCAAATGTCGGGTTTCAAAATTATGTGTCCCTTTAACTATCTTATACATAGTTTCACATTGTCTTTCCCTCCATCTTGAACACCCCTCTTTCAAGACACCGTTCTTTCAAAGTAAGTTATACTACTTATTTTATCTTAAATCCCCTATTTGCCCAACCAGATTGGTACCCACTTGAGTTTAACAGGTGTAAGATTTTGTCAAGCATCTCCCTCAATATCCTGTGTATTTAGGACTTCTATCATGGACTGATAAATTTATCTTTCAAATCTGCCGCCAGTTTTATTTTTAGCATTGACACTGCACAATTTGAGTGTAATGCAGCACAGAGACGCTGTGACTCATCTTCACGTATAGTATTACATGTATCATGTACAGTGTACATTTTGTACACAATCAGCTGTTTGTAAAACTGTCTATCGTTTGAGAGTGGAGTCGAGATTTTCGGGTCAGAATCTAACAAAGTCGCTCGTTAAAATCAACCATATTTCACCTAAAACAGTTCTAGAGACACTGTTCTCTGAACTACCTATCTTCCTTCTCCAAGTTGACATCCTTGGGGACTCCAAATTAATACTTTATAGCGGTTCGCCCACTTTATAATTGGGCGCCGCCATCTTGTCAAAATGGGTTTTGTGGGTTTCGCACCAAGTTGGATTCGTACCTTCTTTATCTCGATTTTTGCTCATTGGAATTTCCTATAACTTCATATTACGATGGTTGAGACATTTGGCCGCATGCTTGACCAAATTTTGTGTATGAAACTCATACGCCATTGTCAAAATTCACATCGTTTGTCACCACTGTCATTTCACCTGTCGACTGGTGTCTGGACCTCGTGGTACGATCACGCATCTGTCCATTTCGTGAAAAGCTTTATAGCCAGAATTTTCCTTGTTAGAATCCGCTATAAGTTTGTACTACGATAGTCATAGCATTTATCTATAGCCTGAACCAGATTTAGCCGTGTAGTCCGAGTACTTTCGTCAAAATTGGCAATATTGTCGACCTCACCGTTTTACTTGTCGTCTGCTATATTCGGCCATTTTGCACGTGCATTAGGCCGCTCGCACTTCCTTTCTCCACTTCTCGGAGAAACGTCATGATTTAAAATTGCCTCGTACGAATTTATTATTACTTTACAAATTGATATTCGAGTATTTGACGAACTTCATCATATCTATAAATATTATTTCGGTTGTGGGAAAGTTGGTGTATTTTGGCGATATTTTCGGGACACCCTCTCGCCTGTTGTCATGGCAAGGCCTGAAACATGGCGCGCCATGCGGGATCTTTTGTTTCACCAATACCGCGCGTAACTTCAAATATCTTAAAAACTACTCGTTGAATTTTCGTCAAATCTCGTTTACTCAATCTTGCATACCATATCTCTCTTGTAATATATTCAATTCCGCGACGAATTAGCCAGTTACTGAATTATTTAGCATCTATTTCGACCTTTAGGTGGTTTTCGTCGTCATTTTGTAAAGGCCAACGGCTGACGTCACGTCGTAGAATTTACCCTCCCGATGTGCGGAAAAGTCTACATATTTTCTTCTGTCGAATCGATTTCGATCAAATTGTATGAGTATTGTGTTTGATACTATGAGCATGGCTTGTTTAAGTTTCAGCAATTTTGTACGAGCCGTTTTTTGTAATATTAGTAAGTTTGTTCAGCGCAACATTGGAGAAGCGTCATTGTTGTGTCGTTTTACGCCTTGACGCCGCTATCGACGTCATCTTCGACTGGTGTACGATGATGTCTGTAAATATTTTTCTAACGAGGCGATTTTGCCTAGTTTCTAATAATATGCTGTCCTGTATCATAAAATTATATTGTCTAAGTTTCAGTAAAATCGTGCAAGCCGTTTTTGGAATATCGGCAAGTTTGTACAGCGTAAAGTGGGAGAAAGCGTCATTGTTGTATCGCTTTACGCATTGACGCCGTATTTGAAATTGTCTCCGGCTGGTGTGCGGAAATGTGTGTAAATATTTATCTAGCGAGGCGATTTTGCCCAAATTCTGGAAATATCTTCTTCTTTATCATCAAGACATATTGTCAAAGTTTAAGTAAAATCCTACGAGCCGTTTTCATAACTTTTGCGGATTAGTCGGTGGGAAAGCCGTAACTCCGTCAATCTTGCTACTGTGAAATGGCTTAGGAGCCGTTTCTCAAAAAACCTTGGGGATCTAACTTCAAACTTTATTAACTTTGGAACCGCTCGTTAGATTTTTCTCTTTTACGGCTAGTGTGTTCCTTACCGGTAAAAGAAACTTTTGTACGAGACGATTTTTGATATTCATTTTCTAACTGTAGTTTTAGAGTGAGTTTTGTCAGAATTTCTTACAAAAATTCCCGTTTCTGCCAAATCGCGACGCGAATCCGCGACGCTGATTGGCTGGGGACTGCGTCATTTTGCTATAAAAGACGTGCTTTTTCCAGTATAATCAGTCTTGATCGTGTGGTCAATCCGACAACATCGACTCAAACCCAGGTACGCACCAAACCTGTCGCGCCTCCCCAGCCGGGGTCCGGCGGCGACCGTAGCCTTTCCATTCCGGCTACCCGGCGTATTCCACCTCCGCCATGGGTTCCAATAGTTCTGATCAGACTCACTCCATCCATACCATGACCACACTATGCTTGCATGTACATTGAGTGTTCAGTCCATTGAACATTTCGCGCGTAATCAGCGCGTGTTACTTAGGCCAGCAGGGCATGTCGGTCGTTAGCCATGATCGTAAACTTGTTAGACATAGGCTAGAACTTAGTCAAATTTCATCTCATCGTAAATATAAACATGCCATAAGTGATCATCTGTAAATATTTCGTCGAGGACGTGGATAAGATACTTATCCTATCATTTGAAGTTTAAATAATATGTTATTAGTTATCTTATGACTTTGTCGGCCATTATTTAAAACGAATTCCACATTGTAGCAACGCCTTTTCGATGAGCTGTACGGATCTTTCTCTGAGGTCTGTTTCTGAGGCACATGTCTATTAGTTAGTTTTTAGAAGAACTTCTCCATTTTTAATGATTACGCTGAGTCCGAATATACCTTACCAAGGCCAGCTTCCATGGCGTTTCCGTAACCGACCCAAAGAGCCAGCGACCATGGCGCCCATAGGTTAGTTTCCATAGCAACCAAAAGTCCGCGCCGTACCAGGTTCCTTGCGTAATAATTTATTTAGAGTTCTTTGTCCTATCATAAACCGTTGGTTGTTACACTCTAAAAATGCCTCAGAGACATATCTTTATTCACAGCTGGGCCTCGGATCAAATCAGTGATAGACATTTTTCAAGTTAAGACTTTCGACTTGACGAAGGTACGTGTGCGTGTAAGGTATTTAAGTAACGTATTCCCAAACCATGACTGAGACGGTCATACCGACCGAGGCCAGCCACTTCGACCCAGGCGTCCCAAGCCGAGGCCAACCTGAGCCTGTTACATTACCTGCATGCACACTGATTTGCGTTTTGTTGAATGTCTTTTTCCCAACCCCCCAATTGTCGTCCGAAATGCTATAAGGAATAGCAGGAGGCAATTCGCCCTGTCTGGAGACATGGTGTCTTCACGTCACAATCACAACTGGAGACAAGCCAAACTGTCCCTCTATAGTTTCTAGTCTATGGTACTTGGTCTCAATAAGTATATTGCGGGCGACGGTGGGAATCCAAACCGCTATGCGGCCGGGACAATCTCCATGTCGTCCAACTGCCAACCACCACATGTCCTAACTCCTCTGGACATACTCACATGGGCCGTCACAACCAGCTAAACCTATTCCTGTCCCCGCATTTACTGATACATTGAGCCAGTTACCTTTATCTACGTCATTAGTTTAGTAATCTAGATCGTGTTGTGACATAAACGCTAAATCTAAGTTGTGAAAATAACCACAATCAAGACAAAACTCGTGGTGTATCAAATGCTAGATCTATATCGTAATATGTCCGGTCCTACCGTCTCGCCAAATCACCAAGACGTGACGTCACCCATGACGTCATTGGCTGTGACAACCATTGCTCTGGAGTCCGCGCAGTCCGTTACCAGGACTGCTTACCAACTAGGACTCTGTGACGTACGCCAAGCTGTGAAGCCGGTCATGATCCGTTAGTTTAGTGTAACCCCCCATCGTCCCGTTTCTAAGAATCGCTACAATTTGGTGACAGCGGTGGGATTGGCTCGCTCTGTCATTGAAGTTTAACTAACAAACCCAGGATTGTTCGCCCTGAAGAAGAGGACGATGTTATATCTACAGTAGAAGTTTCCAGCGTAGTAACAAATGATCAATAAGTGTTTTCTTCCTTCTGATTTCATATCGGAGATCTTACCCGCACCACGAGATATTCCATCCTTGTGATTTTACCTGATGCAGATCATCACCTACGCTGACGACATCCTAATCATCACTGTGGAAGAAAGCCAGATTCGATTGCACAAATAATTTGTTTGATATATATTCAAGTATCCAACGTTAGTAAAAATGGCCGAGAACGACGCGAGCCTGAATGTCAGCCAGGACAGGGATGAAAGCCTAGATGAAGAAGTCACCTTCCGGTTCAGGAAGGATCCAACCTCCCCAACTCTACCAGAAGCAGGCGATGGCCCAGTCGCTCCAACGAGGAATAATTTCCAGAAACCCATTCGAATTGAGAATTTCACCGGCGAAAATCAGCCATGGCCCGTATGGTTGAAAACGTTTGAGAGAATTGCCCGAATCAATAAGTGGCAGAATGACATGGCCAACCGAATGTTCTCGCACCTTCGAGGGGACGCCCTTGAGGTCGCGTGTGGATTGCCAGACCATGAACTCGAGCAATATGAGAACCTAGTACATTGCCTAGACCACCAATTCGGACCGTCCAAGATGGCCGAGATGCATGTAGCCGAACTAAGGAACAGAAAGAAGAAGCCAGATGAGAGTTTCCGCGAATTGGGTCGCTGGATTAAGAAGCAAAGCACTTTAGCCTACGACTGTAGCTATGAACAGAGAGAACCTCTCGCTAAAACAGATTTCATTCAAGCCATACAAGACGAAGTACTGAAGGTTATGGTACTCCAGGGACGTCCGTCTAACTTGGACGAAGCGGTTCAGCTTGCTGAAGAAAGTGCGGGCTTCAGAAAGTGGGCCGGCGAAGGAGATGACAAGCCGAGAAGAACCGTAAAGAATGTGAATAAGAAAGAAGAGGAAATGTCCCTGTCCGCCTGTGTTCAGGGTAACACTGAATGCATCAAGCAACTATGAGAGACCATGTCCAAGATGGTCGTCACCACTGAGAATAGAAGAAGAAGGAAACCATTGAATGAGATAGAATGCTGGAATTGCGGCCAATACGGCCATTACAGTACAGAGTGTACCCAGAATCGTCCGTCGGGAAATGGACCCAGGCCGACGCAGAGGGGAGAGCGCCGGTCGTGAACGTTGATCCCCGACAGCATTCCAATTTGACGAGGAACCAAGCAGGACATCCCCATACCATGAATCAAATACCAAGAATACCAACTAAAACACCAGCAAGACGTCAATCTGTTGTCCAGCGCATAGGACCACAATCAGACGACGGGTTATTCGTGCAAGCAAGGATTCGAGGTGTGCGCACTAAATTCATCATCGATACCGGATCCTGTGTAACCATATTAAGTCACGAGAAGTTCAAACAGATTGATCAAGATCTTAGACCACCCTTAGAAGAGTCCGATATCCAACTTACCACCGCTGATGACAGCCCTTTGATGGTGTATGGTCAATGTGATGTCAATCTTGGGATCCTCGATAACACAGACACCCCTTTTACCGTCATAGTGGCTGACATACAAGCTGAAGGACTTTTGGGGATGGATTTTATGAGACACTTTAGATGCGAACTCTACCCAGCAGCTAGATCTCTGATGTGCTGTGGAGAGCAAGTTTTGTGTGGAGATGTCCGTACGGCCAAAGTACAAGTTGGAAGGTGCTGCCGGTTGATTGTCTCGGAAAAGATAATCCTACCACCACAATCGAGAGCAGTGATACCAACCAGGAAAACAAAATCCCTTCCTGTCGGAAAATGGACGCTCGCAGAACCTACCAAAGGAACCAAAGAAGGACTGAACATACCGTGTGGTTGTCTAATTGGAAAAGCGATTGTGGACTCCGAGAATAAAATAATACCCCTCCCCGTGATTAATTTTACAGATGACTCCATCTCGTTAGAAGCAGGAACCGCTTTGGGAATCCTAAGCCCGATCAAACAAATACAACCCCTGAATGATGATAACGGAGATGGAGAGAACTCCCCTACAGTTTTGAAGAGAGAAGAAGTGCGGCCAAGCACTACAGAAGCAAATTAGATGTTTGAAGATGAAGTTAGTGAGAAGTCCTCTGAGGCAACATTGGCGGCTGGGGAAAGGCAGGGCGGACCTATGAGCTCTATGGTGCCTAAAACTCTTGACCGGACTTCCCGCCATGCTGTTGAACGAGTGGAGAAGAAGAAGAAGAAGAAGCCTGCGACTCAGGATGAGTCAGAAATACAAAAAAACTTCGGACCTGCGAGAGCCACGGTCGTGGGAGGGCACGGCGACCCAGAGTCTAAAACCGGTCTAGCCCCACACCAATACGCCAAAGCGGGAAAAGAAGGAAGCGTCACCGGTGATGTAAATACGTTACTGTCCGAATCACTCAATCATTGTGAGACGGATCAAGAGATGAGCGAATATGTTGATGCACTGGGAAATCAGTTACCCGAATCATTACAGGAAATGTTTAAGCGTGGAACTTCATATCTGTCGGGCGATCAGCCGCAGAAATTGAAGGATTTATTAGCGATTCATTTGCCATTGTTTTCCAAATCAAAATTAGACATAGGAACCGCGACAGGAATCAAACACCGAATAGATACGGGAGACGCCCCGCCGCTCAGCCAACCATTGAGGCGATTACCGATCCATCAAGAAGAAGAAGCAGACAATCAAGTCCGGGAGATGTTGCAGGCCGGAGTTATCGAAAAGTCGATCAGCCCCTGGAGCTGTGGAGTCGTCTTGGTCGAAAAAAAGGACTTAACGCAAAGATTTTGCATTGATTTTCGACGTTTGAACCAGGTCACAATTAAAACAAATAGTGGACTTCAAAGAATTGACAGTCAGTTAGACAGCTTACAAGGGTCAAAATGGTTTTGCGCACTTGACATTTCCAGCGCGTACTGGAATGTAGAGATGGAAGAATCATCAAAGGAGAAGACAGCCTTTTCGACCAGGCTGGATCATTTCCAGTTCCGCCGCATGCCATTCGGACTTGTGAATGCTGGCGCCACCTTTTCCCGCCTGATGCAAAACATACTCAGTGGGCTAGAATGGGAAGCGTGCTTAGTTTACCTCGATGATATAATCACCATGGGAAAAGATTTCGAAGATGCTTTCGAAAATTTATCCAAAATTTTCACCAAGTTAGAGGCAGCAGGCATCAAGCTAAAACCAAAGAAATGTAACCTGTTCCAGAAGTCAGTCGAATTTCTGGGACACCTGGTGACTGAAGATGGTGTCGGCACGTCCCCTGGTAAGATTGAGACAGTAAAACAATGGCCTACCCCGGAATGCCTCACCGATGTAAAGTCCTTCCTTGGGCTGGTGACCTACTACAAAGCCTTTATTCCATCCTTCGGAGACACAGCCATGCCTTTATACCGTTTATCAAACAATGATAAGATCTTTGAATGGGACGAGGATTGCGAGCAGTCCTTCCAGACTTTAAAAAACCTTTTGATATCTGCACCGATTCTAGGATATCCAAATAGACACGGAAAATTTATATTGGACACCGACGCATCTGGTTACGCTATCGGAGCCGTACTAAACCAAATGCAAAATGGCCAGGAGAGAGTGATTTCCTACGGAAGTAAAACCTTGTCCCCTGCCGAGAAGAACTACTGTGTCACCCGAAGAGAGCTGTTGGCCGTTGTCACCTTTGTTAAGAAGTATCGGCACTATCTATTTGGCAAGAAATTCACCATACGAAGCCATCACAGCTGTTTACAATGGTTGATGAATTTTAAAGAACCCGAGGGCCAGCTGGCGCGTTGGATAGAATTTCTCAGCACTTTCGACTTTGAGATAATCCATAGGAAAGGGAAACTGCACGGAAATGCCGACGCCATGTCCCGAGTCCCGTGTGGTTACTGCTCCAGCAAACGAAATAATTCTCCCTGCGTCAGACAAGTTCAAACAGCAGCAGAAAAACAGTCCGTTTTGACCAATAACGTAGGAACTCAAACAGAACACGCCGGTCCTCTCGAAGATGCTGCGCCTACCGTCATCAAGTGGATACCTAAACATTGGTATCAAAAGCCACGACCAATTAGAAAGAGAAGAAAACCACAAAGAAAGACGGATGGTGCAGTCCGCCAGACACGGATTGAAAGAGCCGATAACTGGTCAGATCAAGTTATGAGAGGCGCTCAAAAGACAGACCCCGAGTTCAGGTGGATTTTTGATTTGAAAGAACAACATCATGAGCGACCAGCTTGGGAAACAGTCTCCTTACACAACGAGAGTGATAAACATTATTGGTCTATGTGGGAACAGTTGCGATTCAAAAACGGAGTGTTGTGCCAGAGATACGAGGCCGATGACGGAAGATCGATGAGATTAAAACCCCTGTTACCCACCCGATTCCGAGAAGAACTATTCCAACAGCTACACTGTGCGAAGACAGCGGCACATCTCGGAATTCAGAAAACATACGAGAGGGCAAAAGCAAGGTTTTATTGGAAAAATATGAAGGACACTATCACTGATTTATGCAAAAGTTGTGACAAATGTGAGTCAAAGAAGGCCCCTCCCCATAGGAATAAAGGTCAGCTCCAGACCTACCTCGTCGGATTACCGATGGAGAGGATTAGTACCGACTTACTTGGCCCTCTACCCATCACCGCCAGACGTAATAAGTATATATGATTGGTCGGAGACCACTTCACTAAGTGGATCGAGGGATATGCTCTGCCGAACCAAGAGGCCGTGACGGTGGCAAAGAAAATTGTAAGCGAGTTCGTGTGCCGATACGGCTCGTTTCGACAACTCCATTCAGACCAGGGCACGAATTATGAATCCAACTTAATCAAGGAGGTGTGTAAGATCCTAGATATACAGAAGACAAGGACGACCCCTGTTCACCCACAATCGGACGGAATGATCGAACGTCACAACAGGACATTATTGAACTCTTTGTCAGTAATGGTCAAGAAGAATCAGAAAGACTGGGATGAACAGCTTCCGTTTGCAATGATGGCTTATCGCTCTGCAGTCCACAGTACAACGCATGGGACTCCGTATTACATGATGTTCGGCCGGGAGATGAGCATGCCGCTCGACATCATTCACGGTGATTTAAATGAAGAAGAATTTCTGACCCAAGACTACGCCGTTGATCTTAAGAGAAGACTCTCGGAGGCATATGACAAGGCCCGTATCCAAATAGAAAAGCAACATAAGAGACAGAAACGAACATCCGATCCGAGACAACATGGAGCTCCATTCATAAAAGGAGATTTTGTTTGGGTATATAATCCGCGCCACCGGAAAGGACTGGCGACAAAACTCGCATGTAATTGGGTAGGACCTTACTTGGTGTTGAAGAGACTGGCGGATACAGTGTACCGCATTCAGAAAAGCAGAAACGCGAAACCATGGGTCATCCATTACGACCGATTGAAACTCTATAGGGGAAATAGCATGACAACCTGGCAGCCCAAAGAAGTCATCATGGAGGAGATCGAATCGGATACCGAAATTGAGGAACTAACAAACGTACAATAGTCGAAACGGTGGACAATGATCCGGGGGAGGACGGCCAGATAGAAGGCGATATTTCCGTAGAACAAAGTGTCTTAGATCGACTCAGGCCTAGAGCAGACCTTAAGTTACCAAAACGTTTCGACCAATAAATAACTTCATCATCTTAGGACCACCCTCGTTTTTATTCCCTTTTTGTCTATTTTAGTATGCCGTTTAAACCTCATAAATCCGGGATGTTGTGGCCATGCACGATATGTCAGAGATTGTATGGAAGCGTAAAAGGGCTGATACGTCACCGCAAGACTTGCGGTAGTGAGCCGAAGATCCCATGCCCAGAGCCAGCCTGCGGCTGCAGTTTCCACACAGAAGAAAGGGCCAGGTACCACCACGAGCATGAGCACGTACCACCTGCGCCATGTCCATACCCAGGCTGTGAGCAGGTTTTCGGAAACAAGAAGATGGCAATGCGACATACCATAGAAGAACACAGCCGGCCGGTACCCAAGGACAGAATGATCAAAGTGCGCGCGCCGATGAGCCAACCGAAGCCGGAAGCACAGGAGATGGAGGAAGAGATCCTCACCATGGAGGACATGCACCCGGATGCATCACGTCCCTGCATCGGCGATGTCGGATTCCGGGTTCTCGGTCCAAAAACGCTCCACCGTGTGCGCCGCCAGCCCCTGCCAAGCGGAGTGGTCAGAATCACGGAGGAAACTTGGGAATTTTACTAACCAAGTTTTCTTTTGCCTCTCGTTTCAGAACCAACCATCAATACCGACACTCCCCAAAATGAAAACCATCTACAAACCCGCTTCAAACCCGACGGTCCCTACCATGAGGTCTAAGATAGTAAAACCAACGAGAAGAGGTAAACCGGCCGAGTTGTTTGAGTGTTGTTTCTGCCAAGCTGTATTCACCAACCGGTTAAAGTTTCTGGGCCACAGAGCCGGCTGCCGCAAAGCACCACTACCACCGCCGCCGAAAGATAGCCATGATAAGGAAGAAGAAAAAAGTGACGACTCGTGCGACGATTGGGAGTCTGTCTGCTCCGAGGCGGACGAGGTGTCCGTCGCGGCTCCATCATCCCCACCATGCGAGTTAGAAGCCCGCCTCATGAAGGAATGCTTTGGGGATGAGTCCCCGACCCAAACACCCTCAGGAAAGCGAGTGTCGTCGGCCACCAAGCGCCACGGGCCCGCCAACCCAATGAAAACTAAGTCGTCCTCGGAAGGTGAGCCTGACGCCCATGTCAGAATGTTCAAACCCAGCTCCACGAAGGCAGCACGCAGAGCGGCAGTGGAGGCCAGATTCCATGAGGCTGCCGAGAAACAAATTAGCAGGGCTGGGGCGTCACGCATTGAACCCCCCGCCAAAGAGACGGATCCCGAGCCAGATTACCCGTTCGAGGACTGCGCCGACTCCAATGAAATGATGATAAGTGCGTTCGACACGCCGACGCAGGACCCATTCCGTGCGGCCATGGCGGACCCGGACTTAGGGAGGTATAGTCCTGCTGCCAGCTCTACTGGCAGCCCGGCAGCAAGCCCCAGCCGGCCAACAAGCCCCACCGTGACTGTGGACCGATCGGTCGTGGAGAGCCCCGACAGTCCAGTTGGTCTGACCATAAATCAGCTGTCTAACACCCATAGTAGCCCATGCCGCCTGTCCGGTCCGACTCTGGACACGCCAGACCAGGTTCCACCATGCCAGCAGACCGGTAGTGTTCCACCATGCTCGGCCGAGGTTGGTCCGATTGCTAAACCGCCAAGGCCTGAACTACCGATTGAGGCCTCCGCCACATCCGGAAACCAGCAGCCAGAGGCAACTCGCCTTGAGAAGGTTGTGGTGGTCTCCCCGACCAAGCGGGTGGACCAAGGAAACCTCAGAACAGACCTGTTCATGCCACAGGACATGGCCGCGTTTAGACCCCCCTGTCCACCTTTTCTGAAACCACCGGTACCGAAGGTGAAGCCAGCAACCAAATACCTACCGAAGAACGTGTTTGACGGAGTCATCCCCAGAAGATACACGAGGAAAATTACGGAGATCCTGCCTAACGGCACTCAGAAGACGACGGAGGAGTGTTGGGAGTTTCACATGTAGACGCGTTTTTTTATTGAGAGCTTGACATAATTTTTCACATGTTAAATTCGACTGGGTTCGAATTTTGGTTGGGGGCTGTGTAACATTTTCGGCAAATGTCGGGTTTCAAAATTATGTGTCCCTTTAACTATCTTATACATAGTTTCACATTGTCTTTCCCTCCATCTTGAACACCCCTCTTTCAAGACACCGTTCTTTCAAAGTAAGTTATACTACTTATTTTATCTTAAATCCCCTATTTGCCCAACCAGATTGGTACCCACTTGAGTTTAACAGGTTTAAGATTTTGTCAAGCATCTCCCTCAATATCCTGTGTATTTTGGACTTCTATCATGGACTGATAAATTTATCTTTCAAATCTGCCGCCAGTTTTATTTTTAGCATTGACACTGCACAATTTGAGTGTAACTGTAATGCAGCACAGAGACGCTGTGACTCATCTTCACGTATAGTATTACATGTATCATGTACAGTGTACATTTTGTACACAATCAGCTGTTTGTAAAACTGTCTATCGTTTGGGAGTGGAGTCGAGATTTTCGGGTCAGAATCTAACAAAGTCGCTCGTTAAAATCAACCATATTTCACCTAAAACAGTTCTAGAGACACTGTTCTCTGAACTACCTATCTTCCTTCTCCAAGTTGACATCCTTGGGGACTCCAAATTAATACTTTATAGCGGTTCGCCCACTTTATAATTGGGCGCCGCCATCTTGTCAAAATGGGTTTTGTGGGTTTCGCACCAAGTTGGATTCGTACCTTCTTTATCTCGATTTTTGCTCATTGGAATTTCCTATAACTTCATATTACGATGGTTGAGACATTTGGCCGCATGCTTGACCAAATTTTGTGTATGAAACTCATACGCCATTGTCAAAATTCACATCGTTTGTCACCACTGTCATTTCACCTGTCGACTGGTGTCTGGACCTCGTGGTACGATCACGCATCTGTCCATTTCGTGAAAAGCTTTATAGCCAGAATTTTCCTTGTTAGAATCCGCTATAAGTTTGTACTACGATAGTCATAGCATTTATCTATAGCCTGAACCAGATTTAGCCGTGTAGTCCGAGTACTTTCGTCAAAATTGGCAATATTGTCGACCTCACCGTTTTACTTGTCGTCTGCTATATTCGGCCATTTTGCACGTGCATTAGGCCGCTCGCACTTCCTTTCTCCACTTCTCGGAGAAACGTCATGATTTAAAATTGCCTCGTACGAATTTATTATTACTTTACAAATTGATATTCGAGTATTTGACGAACTTCATCATATCTATAAATATTATTTCGGTTGTGGGAAAGTTGGTGTATTTTGGCGATATTTTCGGGACACCCTCTCGCCTGTTGTCATGGCAAGGCCTGAAACATGGCGCGCCATGCGGGATCTTTTGTTTCACCAATACCGCGCGTAACTTCAAATATCTTAAAAACTACTCGTTGAATTTTCGTCAAATCACGTTTACTCAATCTTGCATACCATATCTCTCTTGTAATATATTCAATTCCGCGACGGATTAGCCAGTTACTGAATTATTTAGCATCTATTTCGACCTTTAGGTGGTTTTCGTCGTCATTTTGTAAAGGCCAACGGCTGACGTCACGTCGTAGAATTTACCCTCCCGATGTGCGGAAAAGTCTACATATTTTCTTCTGTCGAATCGATTTCGATCAAATTGTATGAGTATTGTGTTTGATACTATGAGCATGGCTTGTTTAAGTTTCAGCAATTTTGTACGAGCCGTTTTTGTAATATTAGTAAGTTTGTTCAGCGCAACATTGGAGAAGCGTCATTGTTGTGTCGTTTTACGCCTTGACGCCGCTATCGACGTCATCTTCGACTGGTGTACGATGATGTCTGTAAATATTTTCTAACGAGGCGATTTTGCCTAGTTTCTAATAATATGCTGTCATGTATCATAAAATTATATTGTCTAAGTTTCAGTAAAATCGTGCAAGCCGTTTTTGGAATATCGGCAAGTTTGTACGGCGTAAAGTGGGAGAAAGCGTCATTGTTGTATCGCTTTACGCATTGACGCCGTATTTGAAATTGTCTCCGGCTGGTGTGCGGAAATGTGTGTAAATATTTATCTAGCGAGGCGATTTTGCCCAAATTCTGGAAATATCTTCTTCTTTATCATCAAGACATATTGTCAAAGTTTAAGTAAAATCCTACGAGCCGTTTTCATAACTTTTGCGGATTAGTCGGTGGGAAAGCCGTAACTCCGTCAATCTTGCTACTGTGAAATGGCTTAGGAGCCGTTTCTCAAAAAACCTTGGGGATCTAACTTCAAACTTTATTAACTTTGGAACCGCTCGTTAGATTTTTCTCTTTTACGGCTAGTGTGTTCCTTACCGGTAAAAGAAACTTTTGTACGAGACGATTTTTGATATTCATTTTCTAACTGTAGTTTTAGAGTGAGTTTTGTCAGAATTTCTTACAAAAATTCCCGTTTCTGCCAAATCGCGACGCGAATCCGCGACGCTGATTGGCTGGGGACTGCGTCATTTTGCTATAAAAGACGTGCTTTTTCCAGTATAATCAGTCTTGATCGTGTGGTCAATCCGACAACATCGACTCAAACCCAGGTACGCACCAAACCTGTCGCGCCTCCCCAGCCGGGGTCCGGCGGCGACCGTAGCCTTTCCATTCCGGCTACCCGGCGTATTCCACCTCCGCCATGGGTTCCAATAGTTCTGATCAGACTCACTCCATCCATACCATGACCACACTATGCTTGCATGTACATTGAGTGTTCAGTCCATTGAACATTTCGCGCGTAATCAGCGCGTGTTACTTAGGCCAGCAGGGCCTGTCGGTCGTTAGCCATGATCGTAAACTTGTTAGACATAGGCTAGAACTTAGTCAAATTTCATCTCATCGTAAATATAAACATGCCATAAGTGATCATCTGTAAATATTTCGTCGAGGACGTGGATAAGATACTTATCCTATCATTTGAAGTTTAAATAATATGTTATTAGTTATCTTATGACTTTGTCGGCCATTATTTAAAACGAATCCCACATTGTAGCAACGCCTTTTCGATGAGCTGTACGGATCTTTCTCTGAGGTCTGTTTCTGAGGCACATGTCTATTAGTTAGTTTTTAGAAGAACTTCTCCATTTTTAATGATTACGCTGAGTCCGAATATACCTTACCAAGGCCAGCTTCCATGGCGTTTCCGTAACCGACCCAAAGAGCCAGCGACCATGGCGCCCATAGGCTAGTTTCCATAGCAACCAAAAGTCCGCGCCGTACCAGGTTCCTTGCGTAATAATTTATTTAGAGTTCTTTGTCCTATCATAAACCGTTGGTTGTTACAATCTAAAAATGCCTCAGAGACATATCTTTATTCACAGCTGGGCCTCGGATCAAATCAGTGATAGACATTTTTCAAGTTAAGACTTTCGACTTGACGGAGGTACGTGTGCGTGTAAGGTATTTAAGTAACGTATTCCCAAACCATGACTGAGACGGTCATACCGACCGAGGCCAGCCACTTCGACCCAGGCGTCCCAAGCCGAGGCCAACCTGAGCCTGTTAGGTTACCTGCATGCACATTGATTTGCGTTTTGTTGAATGTCTTTTTCCCAACCCCCCAATTGTCGTCCGAAATGCTATAAGGAATAGCAGGAGGCAATTCACCCTGTCTGGAGACATGGTGTCTTCACGTCACAATCACAACTGGAGACAAGACAAACTGTCCCTCTATAGTTTCTAGTCTATGGTACTTGGTCTCAATAAGTATATTGCGGGCGACGATGGGAATCCAAACCGCTATGCGGCCGGGACAATCTCCATGTCGTCCAACTGCCAACCACCACATGTCCTAACTCCTCTGGACATACTCACATGGGCCGTCACAACCAGCCAAACCTATTCCTGTCCCCGCATTTACTGATACATTGAGCCAGTTACCTTTATCTACGTCATTAGTTTAGTAATCTAGATCGTGTTGTGACATAAACGCTAAATCTGAGTTGTGAAAATAACCACAATCAAGACAAAACTCGTGGTGTATCAAATGCTAGATCTATATCGTAATATGTCCGGTCCTACCGTCTCGCCAAATCACCAAGACGTGACGTCACCCATGACGTCATTGGCTGTGACGACCGTTGCTCTGGAGTCCGCGCAGTCCGTTACCAGGACTGCTTACCAACTAGGACTCTGTGACGTACGCCAAGCTGTGAAGCCGGTCATGATCCGTTAGTTTAGTGTAACCCCCCATCGTCCCGTTTCTAAGAATCGCTACAACTCTATTCTATTGATATTAGCCAAGACTCATCTGTAGTCCACCCAGATAGGATCTGTAACACACACAGATCCATATTGTATCGTTATCGAAATTCAAATTCTGAAGGATTCGTAGTGACTGAAAAAGACATGGTCATTAAAACGTTTTCCGAACATCGTGATGACTGCACAATATGTAACCCCAAACATCATCATCTGAAATCAATGGCCCCTGTGCGCTCCAAGCGCTTGAAAAAGCGAGCTGCATCTGACTTGATTGCCGTAAATACAAAACCATCCGATTTGGTGAACGAACCAGCAGAATGTTTAAAAGGTGCTGGCGATACAGAAAGGAAAGTGATAATTTCGTCCTTGCTGTCAAGTCTTAATGATAGTGAGAGTGGATCACAATGTCTTGGGCTGTTGGTAGAGGAGCTGGGCAGTATGGCGTCCGTCGAGTCTAGAAGGGATTCTCGAAACATTAGGACCATGTACCAAGCAACTGACCGTTTGGATACATGTAACGAGGCGTTAAAGGCATACCTCAGGGCCAGGAACAAGATCATTGTGTCATTTATCACCAGACTTGGGAAAATTAACTACGATGGACCTATACTTGAACCTGCAGTTGAGACAGGAAGTGAGCAAACAGTTTTAAATAAGCAACTTTTCCAGATGGCTCTGACCACAGAATCACTATACAGCATCATATGTACAAACTTCATTGCCCCTTATTCATTCCTAGTAAATATGGTTGTGTATGCTTCTTCACATTCCTCAGACTGTGTAAATCTGATAGGATCTGTGATCCCAGGAGGCAAGTACGAGTCAATCAGAAACTGGCTGGTAAGACAATCTGAGGACAATGAACCACTTTGCCCGGAAAATGACATTTGTGTTGTATTTGATAATGAACAAGTTGTGGGCAAAACTTACAACCTGTCACCAGAGAACCAAGTCAAAGTCTCCGTCATCACAAATATTTTGGCAGCCGAACTATCCCCGACATCTTTGTTACAGCAGGATAAAGCACTACAACCCAAGAATTGGTTGACAAGTGCGGGGAATGAAAAGTCGATCATGCAACTCTGTGATGTGGACGAGACTGACACTACAATGTCCAGTGCCAGCAGTACACAGAGGACCTGTGATACAGTGACTGACAGTCGACAAAACGATAGTGTTTCGGGAAATTTGCATGACGGTACTAAAGAGTACAACGATAATGTCAATGAAACTTTTCAGTCGGTACATTATGAACAAGTGTGCATCTTTGTTCAGGCAGCTATTGATCAAGTTCTCCAAGAGCAGGTCATGGTTGGGCAAGAAGATGGGATGATGAGTCATGAACCATGTGCACAGAACGATCATTCAGAAAACCTTCAGGATGACATTGATATCAGGCTCATGCAGATGAAAAACCAGCGTCTGTGGAAAAAGTGTCCCAACCCTGAGTGTATGAAAAATGTAGGAAAGACGAAACGGAAATGTCCACATTGTGCAATTACTTTCAGCACTTGCAGGACTAATAGTTCTACAGATGCATCCATAGGATGTGGACCCTTTGATGACAGTAGCAACAAATTGAAACTGAAGTTACATGTATTCAATGAAAAGCCTACAGAATCCACAACTGCATCGTCAGATGACACTGAAGCGAAGATGTTCGAAGCTGGAAGGGAACATTTTCAGCACATTTCCAGCAACCATAGTGGTCATCCTGCTGTTATCGTACTTCTGGATCCGGTGTTTGAAAATCCAAACTCTTATCAAAGTCTCATCAAGGTTCTTAGGAAAGTTGGACTTGACTGTCAAGTACGCAGGTACGGAGGTACCGACCGTGAGTGGGTTATAATTTGCTGTGATGGCTTACCTTACACCATGGTGTTCCGTTTGTGCCAAGAATATTTTGTCTGTGAACTGTGCAAGAGTGGATACCAAGGAGGGAAAGAATTCAAGGATCACTGCCATAATGAACATAATGACTTGTTTGTTGGTGACATACCTTTCTATCGGGAATTCGACTGGATTGTTCTTCAGGTGGGCGACGGCCACTATGAGATGAACCTGATTGAAGGGATTTGTCAAAACCAACTGGGAAGTTGTGTTTTCTGATTTGGCCAAAATAATGGGATTCAAATCCGAAAATGCACAGAAGGCTGCAAAGAATTGCTATGATAATCATAAGACATGGCAAATGGTGCCAGGATCTCCAACTCTGCCCTTATTCAATTTAGAAACTTTTTTGGGCTCTGCCGTCTCTCCTGACATGCCTGATGCAACTGCTGCTGCCACCCCTGCCATGCCTGCTGTCACAATATCCAACGTGGCCCAGATGTCTATGCATGGTACTAAAGAGTCGACTGCTGCCATGGCTTCTGCTGCCACCCCCACTGTCACGACGACTGCTGCCGCCACCATGGCCACCCCCGCTGTCACGATGTCCAACGTTGCCCAGATATCTACGCACGGTACTAAAGAGTTGACTACTGCAATGACTGCCACTCCCCCAGCTGCCACTACCACCACGGTGACCCAGTCAACTAAGAGAAAGTTTAGCAAGCCCAGGGCAAGTGGTTTACCTGGTATGAGAAAAACTACCAACAACAAAATAGAGAGATACAAACTGGATAAAGAAGCGGAGCGAAAGAACTTTGCTAGAAGAGAGGTGCAAATACGAAAAAAGATGGATGAACTTTTTGTTGGTGGATGGGGGGGAGGGATTCCTTATCCTTAAAGATAAAACCAGTGAAGGTAGAAGTGTGTCTGTGGGGGGTTCTGGGGTATACTTAGAGAAGTTTTTTGGGGGGGATCCTTTACTATCCAAAGAGGAGCTCGAGTCAGCGGAATGTCTTGAGAAGCTGAAGGTTATGACCAGCAACACCAACTGTGGTAAAAAGAGGTACCTAATGGATGTGTTGATGGAGCAGCGAGCTACTACACCAGATATGGTACCTCCCTCACCCACCAAACAACCACACATCATCAAGGATATATTTCCAGCCATAAATCTTCGCCAAACCCAGCGGAAGTTGTTGGAAGATGTTAATGTTGTTGGTGATTCCTCGCCACATAAAGCCCCTCTCAGTGAGGCATTTCTGAGAAAGAAAGTAAGTAAGTAGCCTATACATGTAGGCCTACACATTGGGGAATCGCCAATAACATTGACATCTTCCAACAACTTCATTGGCATGATTGGGTGACTCATGAATTTGCCACTTTTCAGATTAACACCGCCAGCATTCAAAACACATTTTCCTTGATGATGAGTGTTTGCTTGCTTGGTTAGCAGGTTAGGGAGGTACTACTTTATCTATGAATGATCCTAGATTTCGAAGGGTATCTACTGCATGCCGGTAAGGAGAGGAAGTACAGTATATTACATTTGTATATTACTCTAAGCCTGTTTCTGGTGTACGTGTACATGATGTAGGTTGAATAATTAGCACAGCTTGTGCCAGCTCTCTGACATCCTGACAGCGTGTTTTGATCAGCTGACTGTTGTGACAACGCCTTTGTCATGTCTGTCAGGTTTATCATGTTTATTGTTTCTGACTTCACCTTGGGCAACTCCTAATTTAGCACCGTCAACGAAGTGGCTCGGCCTTCCCGGTCAGAAATGTCCAATTTTGTCCACAGATGGGTCCCTAGATGAATAGATGGATGGATGGATGGATGGATGGATGGATGGATGGATGGATTGCAGGACGGACACCATTTGAACAGCTATTCTACTAGCTCCGCTGACTTTTCAGCTGAGCTAAAAATTGAATTGATTGTCAAAGCCGTTCTCCTAGAAATCGACGTAAACCAAGTAGCAGACGCCCGCCCGCCCCGACAGATGGCGCACGTGACGACAAACCCCTCTAGCCCAGGGCTGAGGGGTAAAAAGGAATAAAGAAAATGAAATATACAAGCAAAAAGGGAAAAAAAGAAGAAAATCATTTTTTCCCTGAACCCACAACCTTCGGAGTCATACAAGAGCGAGAAATTCAAATCAAGTTCTAACTAGGTCAACACAGATTTTTGCTCAGTAACGCCAAATGATAGAATCAATCAAAACTATTCCAATTATATATCAAAACCTACCTGCATGCAGACTTCCTCAATTTTATTTCAAGCCTCTATCTATTGGAATGAGGCGCCAAAAAATGTCTTTGTAATTTTCGCCTTTAGTTTTCACCTGATGAGAAGAATTTTAAGTCGAACCATGCCAAATTTTTAGTCAGGAGAATTTCCTTGCCTGTTTCACCTCAAGGCCAGATTGAAGTGCCTTGGTCTTACAGTTACAAACTGTGCACCTATATTGACGGATGGAAGGAGGGACGCCATTCTAAATAGTTATTTTACCAGCTCTGCAGCCATTTGTCAGCCGAGTTAAAAAATTGTTTACGGAGATTTCTCCGTTACCACTGGTTGTAGAGCATTGCAATAGGTGATATGCTGGAGCTATGCATGTAAGGTTTGATTATTTTATTTATGTAACGAATTTGCATGAGAAAACACTGCGGGGTAGCCTCTGAGTTTGTCCTGTGACCTCCGGACACCTCTAGTTTGTCATTTAAACTAGGACAGAAAATTGATAAAAATGCTTCTGGAAAAAAACATCAGGTAACAAAATAATGAGAGAAAATGTTTTGCTGATGGATATAAGTAGGTAGCTGAAATATAATAAACATTCAAGATTTGGGAAATGTGTTTCATGTCAAATATACTCACAGAGCTCTGAAAGAAAACATTGAAAATGAGGCCATTAACTCTATGTCTTTTCACTAAGCCTCGACTTCTGTAATCAGCTTGACCAGATTTGTTTTTGTAGTAAGTTATTTTGTTCAGCCTGGACTCAAATGTTGATGCAAAGCTGTTAATTTTCTTTAAAAACTTTAGCATAGGCAGATAAGGTAGGATGACCTCATTTTGGCATTACATGCATGACACGTGATCGACCACATCAGTTTTTGTATTAAGTTATTTTGAACGTTTGTGAGCCAGGTTAGCAAATATTACATCTATTTATCAACACAGATATTAAATCTGAGTTTTCCTTAACGAATCTTCAATGCTTTTTGATGCAAGAAATCCCCATACCCAAGTAGACAAAAATCAAACTCTACCAACCACAATGTGAAATGAAATGGTCCAGGGACCATGTGCTCACCTGTATCGAAGGGGAGGCTATGGAGTCAGTGATTCTGACATTGGTAAAGCTGTATATATCATTTTATGGTCAGACCAGCAATTGTCAATGATCCCTGTATGGTGCACATGATGTGCATTTGTAAATACAAGGTCTAATTTGGTGTGGTAATCAGTTGTTGACCTTTGGCCCCCTATTGGCCAAACCGTAAATTGTATGACGCCACGATTCAGTCTCTGAGTAAAGGTCACCCAAGGGTATATATGTACCAAGTTTGAGTTCAATAGCCTCAGCGGTTACAAAACGTGTCACCATTGACTAACAGCGGTGCCGTCGGCGAACTTTGACCTATCTTACCTTGAAAATTAGGTCAAATCAAAAACCCGGAGGATATGTGATGTCCCATTAGTAGAAGTACCTACCATATTTTTTTCAAATTTTTCGGACCAGTAATAAGGGAGAAAACGCATTTCTTCATTTTTTACCTTTGGCCCCCTGGTGGCCAAACCATGAAACATATGAGACCGCGTTTTGGTCTCTGAGTAGTGGTCACCAAGGGGTACATGTGTACTAAGTTTCAGTTCAGTGGCTTTAGCGGTAACAAAACGTGCCACCCATGTCTAACGACGACGGACGCTGCGTGATGGTAAAGGCTCACAGGTGAGCCAAAAAACTTGAGATTTAGACTGACCTCAACAAACGCCCTTGTGGAGAATGGAAAAGGAAAAAGACAAACCGGACTCCAAAGAGATTCCAATTCCAAACAGAGTCCAGCAATTTCCTGAAGAGTCTTCCAAGGAATTTCCAATGCGTTTTTGATGAGTTTCCACTGAGCATGTATGCCACTCTTCATTTCTTGACAGGATTGATTCAGCATTCTTGGCCAAGTATGATACAAAGTTCCATTCTTTTGCACTACATGTACGTGACAGCCATGTTGAGGACAGCATTTCCCACACAGTTCAACTTGATTTCCTGTTACCAAAAATAGATAAGTGAGCTACCTCAATCTTTGATGGTACTGAACTGTTGGAGATTTGTTCAACTCGCCTGCAATGACGTCATCAGGATTGCTATATCAGCAAGCCCATCAATCAAGAATAAAATAATAAGGTCCTGAAATACAGAAACACTACAATTAGGACAGTACAAAATAAGAGCGCCGGGTGACAATACTTTTTCTCCATTGCCACGAATAATAGGCCCCCTCGCCACAATAAAAAGGAAGTCCGTCTGAGACGAGCACTTAACAATACGTACCAGTTCAATCCAATCAAATTGTAATTTCTATGGCGCAACTACCTACCAGGCAAAAGAGTCCTGTTCATGTGTGAGTAGGGTAAAAGTGACAGTTCTAACTCAGACCACATTTGACTGACATCCCTTTCAGTCAAATCTCAGTCAACCGCTCGCCTTCGCTCGCTATTCAATTATTCCAGTTAAATCATAATCAAAACAAAACCCAGTCAAATCTCAGTCAACACGTTTCACGAATTTTCTCATTTTGATAAATTTTCAATAATTTATTATCCAGTCAAAACCCCAGTTAAACCCGTTCTCCAATTTTGGAGACCGAACACCTGGTCAAACATCAGTCAACACTTTTTCCCTCAGTCAAACATCAGTCAAACCCGTTCTCCAATTTTGGAGACCGAACACCTGGTCAAAACCTGGTCAAATTAAATTAATTTACAAACCGCTCTAGCTTTCTCAAACTCAGTGAAATTCTGGTCAACCCGTTCTCCAATTTTGGAGAACGACCTCCAGTTAAAATTCCAGTCTAATTTTTTACCCCAGTCAAACATCAGTCAAACCCGTTCTCCAATTTTGGAGACCGAACACCTGGTCAAAACCTGGTCAAATTAAATTAATTTACAAACCGCTCCAGCTTTACACATTTCTACAAAAAGGCACAAAAGTACAAAATTTCTACAACGGACACAATTTAATAAAAATTATTTTCCTATAAATAAAATGATCCCCTTCCTTTCAAACGAACAATTTGAAGCACGTATCACACGTTCGACAAATTATCTAAAATGGAAAGAGCTGCCGTTGAACACATGGTACAAAATCAACGAATTGAGAACTTTAGTCGGTGAGTTAATGTTACTCAGGTTGGAAGATTCGAAAGGTGTGGCCCACGAGTATCATTAAGCGACAACTCACACCTGCTCATAAGTATATACGGTCCACAGGTATGAAAGAGTCAATCAATGGTAGGAATTACTACGGTTTTGACTTGGTGGAATAATTTTATAAGCTCTTAAAGCCTATAAAATTACATCCACACTACTTTTGTCTGACTTGCTAAATTAGCCCAAACTGATTATCTCAGATGAAAGTCATGTCATTTCGGATACTTTGGATGCGATAAGCCCCGCTTCAAGTTAGAAGCTAAAATTATTATTCAATGGGCGAAATCTTATTGTAAAATTTTACCCATTTCTTTTGGGATATTTGTCTGTTCAATAAGGGTCTGAGTATTTCCCGTAAGACATGTCCATTTGTTTAGAATAAAATAATT
Organism: Lineus longissimus; assembly: GCF_910592395.1. NCBI lineage: Eukaryota > Metazoa > Nemertea > Pilidiophora > Heteronemertea > Lineidae > Lineus > Lineus longissimus. The sequence goes on from NC_088318.1 coordinate 7,211,868, forward strand.
TTTTTAGGATGTAATGATCAGCTCAAATTCGCTCGCAGAAATAGTTCCATTGTCACTGACTCTGGAAAGTAAATTATTAACATTTATCAAGCATGCTTTTTTCTGGGTCAAAATATCTAAATGTTTTTTCTCTTTTTTCCTCAACTGAGGAACTACAATTTTTCCAACCAAGCCTAACACTGTACAAATGGCGGAAATTGGTATGCTGACTACATTTCCAATCACTGTCGCCGCACCAATTGATGCCACTGTGACACTGGTGATATACATTCCAATTTCACAACCGTGCAAGATTTGACTAGCTTTTTTATATTTTTTTGACAGTTTTTTTCTTTCCCCAATGTTAACCTCTAATTCTGTAATTTTATCTTTAATTTTTTCAAGTCTAAATTCTTCCACTCCATCGACATCATCCATTTATTCTAACCGTAAATCAATTGAAACTGGAGTTAAAAATTCAATAGCCTCACCATTCTGATCTTTGACCTGTAGTTCAATACTAGTATGATCGTGCTGCGCGATCTTTACTTTTTGAAGGGAGGTATATTCATCCATATCTCCATAATTTTTTCCTTTGGGAACAAATGCAGTAATAAGATCACTGCGCTTTCCATTTACTAAATTTTTTCTCGTATCAACGATACTACATGAAATTCTGTACTCATGATGTGGTAAAAATTTACAAGGTTTATTACCAGTATTTTCTGAGCTTATGAAGATATTCTCTGACCAAGTCATCCCGAATATCTCGCCTAGTTCTTTATGGAGAATTACACCAAACGGTGGCTTAACTTTAATTTTTATTTTACCGTCACTTGGTACATAAGTTAGGTCAAATTTATCAGCATGCCCTTTTTCACTCAGCGCTTCCTTTACTGCTTTATTGTAGGTCTCTGGTGTATAAAATCCATCAGGAATAGTAATCAACTCCTGTGCTGTATATTCCTTATTGACCACAGTAGCAAACCGTAGAAAGTGGTTCTTCAGTTTCCTTGAAAAATTATAGTAGGTCATAGGAATAATGGCCTTTTCAACCTGTACGGTTTCGTATGGTTGAATACTCCCTGGGAGTAGACATCGTAATGTGTCATGGAACCTAATGTTCATTTATTTTAGAAGAAATTTTATTTGCTTTTTTTCTAATCCCTCCTATATTGGATGACAATACTTGAACAATGACAAGAATAGTGACCGCCACTGCGATGATCAAATGCTCTGCTAAAAATCCTACACCACTAGCAGCTGCTTTCAAGATAGTAGACACAATGGCCCCTAGAATTCCTGGAAGTACTGCTAGAGCTTTAGAACCTAAGGAAAGTAGCCAATTTTTAAATTTTATCAGACCCGGAGTAATTTTACTAGGAATTCCTGGCTTAGAAGGAATGCTAGGTCCTATTGGTTTACTAGGTCTACCAGATCCTCCTGGTGTATCAGGTTTAACTGATTTTGAAGGAGCACTTGGTTTTACTAAAGAGCCTATAGTTCCACCAATGGCAGACAACGCTATAATAACTGCGGTGACAATGGTACCAAGTTTAAACCCCTTCAATTTGAACAGGGTGTCAAGTCTGTCTCCTAAGGATGCTCTTGTATCATTGGCTTGACTTTCAAAATTGTAAGCTGTTTGTTCAACTATTTTCCTGCTGTCTTTTTTGAGTTGTTCAACCTGTTCAGTCTCTTCTTCATCAGTCTTGTCTAAATTTTCATACTCTTTCTCAATTAATGGAATCATTTCATCATTGTCCCCTTTCTCCAATCTGTTTATTTTATCCATTATTCTCTTACGTATCAGTCTAAATTTTTCTCTAATGGCACGTAACTTTCGCCTGATGTACTCAATGGCATCATCTAATTTAGAACTATTTGTTTTCATAGCTTTGGCTGATTCATCAAAAAAATTTGTTTGAAGATAGTTTACATCATCTTCAAGATTAACTTCAACAAATTTTGGTTCACCTGCACCAAAACTGGTCTCTTGTTCAACATTGGTGTCTTTATTTTCAACATTGGTGCCTTTATTTTCAACATTGGTGACTTCATTTTTAACAATAACATCAGCGTCCACAGGATGTTGTGCACTAGATCCTGCTGCATCTTCGTAGGTTAATCGTGTTCTGGCTGCAGGCTCTCTATCTTTTTCAGGTATTGGTGTTTCCCCCGCTTTATTTTCAGTAAAAAAAGAGTTAAACTCTCTTGTTCCACCTTTTATAGACCCTGTACGATAAGCTCCCCCATCGTCCCTAGAGATCTTAATTTTCGTACCGTCTGACTTATGAAAAAACACATCCTTTCCCTCCATTGATATTCTGTTACGAATATCATTCATAGTCACCCCTTCCTTTAATTTTAAGGTATTTGTTTCCATATAATCATTTAAAAATGCTTCCTTTAATTTGATATTATCAACATTTAAATCAAGAGTAGGAGAATAAATTGTTGGTACCCTTCCACCAGGTCCTTTCACCTTTTCTCTCACAAGTTTGTTTTCAACTGCTTTTCGTTGATCTATGGTACCTTGCTGATCTCCTTCCATTTCCTTTTCAAGAATTCTATTTCCCTCTGCTCGTTGATCTAAGATATTTCCCATGTCTGCTTCTGCATCCTCATAATTTTCCCCAGATCCTGCATCATCTGCAGGATCTACATCGTCATCAAATACAGGATTATCAAACCCTTGATCTGCCATTTATTTTATAAAAATTTTGTTATCACAGCAGATCCGATGACACTTGCAGCAATATAGGCCTGTTCATAATTTTTCTGACTCTGACTAGGTTTATAATAATGAGACAAAGTAGGTTCAGGGTGGATGCTGTCATACAATCGGATAGAGTCTCTCATGTCTAACATGTCTGACTGTGCTTGATGTTTTTTCTGCCGTTGTTCTGCAAGGAAGTCAAGATGCTTAATTCTATTGTGCGACCACGTCGCTGACTGTTTTTGTAATTTTTCACTCGCTAAGTCGTGTCTTTTACGCTCTTCTGCAGCATTCTGCGCATCAAATGCGTGGAACATGGCATTACCTCCTACGAAAGTAGTCGCATTAGCTACTGCCCCGAAAATGGTTGTTAAAATCATGCCAGCCATATTCTTTTTATTTTATAAAAATTTTACCCAGTGATGTTCTTTGGCAGCCCTTGCTTTTCCAGATAACCCTTCGTAATAATAGCAAGTGTCACAGCTCCCGTAAGCTTCAACGCTTCCATAAGGTCTGGTTTACTAGGATCTCCAATATTTGACTTCAGAAGTTTCTTTGCGGCCATACCATAGCCAACGGTTAAACCTGCTAAAACAGCAGCATGATAGATTGTGTTACCGATCTGTTTTGGATTAATAGTGTCCATTTATTATAAGAATAAAAAATATTATATTTCTAGCTTTGTTTTAGCAGGTTGAGTTCTTGTAACAGGTGGAGACACCACGCTCGCTACGCTCGCCGGTTGTGGTTGTGATTGTGAACTATAGTATAGCACAAATACAGCTAATTCAACACTACCTGCTACAATATAAGGATAGTAGTTCCTAGCTTGTATGGTGTCCTGCTGTACAGCCTTCTTCTTTCCTTTGTTCAACTGACCCAATTTCTTCCCCCATTCAACTCTCTTAGAGTTCTTTGGCTTTTCTTCAGCTGTGGTGATGTCTTTAACTTGTTCATTTTCTTCTTCATTCATCATTTATTTACATAAAATAATATTAGCGACTATTAAAGTGACTATTGGCGACTATTAAAGTACTATTAAAGTGACTATTGACGACTATTAAAGTACTATTAAAGTACTATTAAAGTGACTATTGACGACTTTTAAAGTGACTATTTAATAAAAATTATTCTACTCTAAATAAAAATGAAACCTGATGTTAAATTTCACACATTTGACGAAATCTATGACAAAGTTGTTGCTGCTCTGGCACCAAAACCATATACGAGACACCTGTATATGGATGAAATTTCAGACGCCATCTCTCTGCACGAAGAGCTCACAATAGCGAACAGATATGTGAGTTTGTACTGCGACCATTGGATATGTAAAGAATGTTATTCAACCGATCATGCCATACTAGAGCATGAAATAGTTTGCGAGGACTGTGGCACAATAGACAACTATTACGATCCGCTCAATCATGAGCCAGTTTTATGGTGCAATGCAGTTGAAAAAAGTCGATTTATTCAAGGGTTAGACTATGGTATGAAAGATACTCATGTGCTTGTACCATCTAAATTTTCAAAATTTAAAGATCTCTATAAAGATGAACTATTGTTCAAATCAAAAGACTGTAGTACGATTGAAGGAGATTTTAAAAGACTCGAAGCATTGTTTTATGAGAGGTATAATGAAATAGGTAGGACGAACTTCTTTTCCAATAAATTTATCCAGCAAAAATTGCTAGAACATTACTCCTTGGTTGAACAGCCAAAAAAATTATCTGACTCAATGAAAAAGGTGTATGCTATATTTGAACAGTTGAACTGGCCATAATTTTATAAGGTCTAACCCACCCTATAAAATTATTCACTCTTCGATCGCTGGTACACTCGTTGACGCAGGTGCTTCCAAGGCAGTTTCTGCCGTATTTGCCACAATTGTGCCTGCTGCCAGAAGAGTTGGATTCATGTACTGACCCAGCTGTTTCTTTATTTCATGGTTTACTATAATATTGTCATTTAATTTTTTGTGAAGTTTTTTCTGGTCTAAATTTGGGAATGCCACTCTCACAGCTTGCGTATATCCGAATAGTAAGTTAGACACTAAATCATCAGCAATCTGTGTATTATACTTGACTTGAAATTCACCATGTAGTTTTTCTATATTTTTTTTAGATGCTTTTTTAATTGTTACTTCGCTCGCTTTTATTCCTAATTTACTCAGCAATCCTGATTGATAGTGAGAGAGTAATTCACTTCGCATGTCATACTCACTGTGCTCTTCTTCAACAGTAGTTTCCATTTATTTATGATAAAATTTTGTACTGAAATGGAATCTTTCTGCGCAGTAAAAGCCGTTTACCTGCATCAATCTGCGCAAGCACTGCATCCTTTTCGCTATGGGGAATACAACGGTTTTCTTTAAACACTTGGTCCAATGAGCTTTGATCATTCAACGTATGGATGACCATATGTTTACAATTTTCACGGAAGTCTTTGACTACTGCATTATATTTTTGAGTTAAAAGCCATACAGAAATGCCAAAATGTCGTCCAGAGAAAGCTAGTTCAGTCAATTTTGTACATTTATTCTTTGCCTCCCATAAATTAGCACAGTCATCAACGATAAATAATGTTTGATGATCTTGACTTTTTAGTACATTAACAGCATCTTCTAAGCAGGCATTTAAATCGCTCAACACTAACTTAGATGGGTAAATGTGTATATTTTTGTCTTGTGCGATCCATGGTCTATCTTGATAAGTTTTATTCATGTCAATCGTAGGGCAAAATATCACAATATCATCGAATTTTTTCTGAAATTCTTGTTCTAGTAAGTCAAGAACAAAATATGTTTTCCCACAGTCTGTCATGCCACACACTAGCATATTGAATGGAGTGTGACAATAGTCCATTTATTTTAACACTAACGCACAATACCTTTCACACGCTTGTTCTCAATCCCAACTAGTCCATCTGCCACAATATAGACAAGCATGTCATATTCTGTTTCAGTACTTCTAGTGAGTTCAAGTTGAAGACCGTGCTTGATATTGCTCATTGCAGTTCCAGATCCATGCAAATCGTTGTCTTCAGTTGATTTTAAGTCAATCCACAGAGCATACTTGTGTTTGTCGTAGAATTTTTCGACATCCATCATACAGTCCTCAGAGTGCTTAAGATCTTCTGGCATATAAAGTCGTTTGACTTCATCGAACTGATTGTAACCCTTCATTCCTGACTTGAATATACAATGTGAGATCCCTTCTGAAGTGATGGTTACATTGGTGATGTCTGGATTCTGAAAACTCGTATTTTCTGAGTCATACTCAGCGAAATTTTTCTGGAAAAATATCAGAATTCCCTTTGTAGATTTGCGGTTGACATCTACATTGATATTCATGCGTTTATTCTTCCCAATTGACTCTGTCCTCAAAAGATGTACATCTTCATACATCCATCTCATGTCAGACCTATAAAAAGATTCAATGGTTTGAGTCAGAACATCAGAGGTGATCATTTCATATTCGAGCTGAATATCAGTCACAGCATATGTCTTTGAGGATGCTGTTCCTGCAACCACATACTTTGCATCGTTGAATTTGATGTTATACTCAATGGACTCCAAAATAGCTGCTGGGTAAAAGGGTGCATGTGTATCAAACAGTTCTGACTCGATAGGAATGCAGTAACGGTCCTCAAAGACTGTTTTAATACCATCTTTTCTCTGATCCTTCACAATTCCTTGCTGTACTCGATTCTTTCGCTGTTTCTCAGTCAACCAAAAGTCTTTGAAAGTGTTGTAGATGAAGGCTTTATTCACTTCACTCATGTGTTCACCTCCCATACTTGTCGTGATTCTGTCCACAATATTTCGACCAACATTGGCCACAAATGTAGCATGTGTAGCATTGGCTGCATTGCTCGCTTTTGATGTGGTAGAAAGTTTAAACGTGAGCTTCATACTTCCAGGAACAATCACTTGTCCTTTCTCAAGCTTCGGAATCTTCACATAAAGTGTCTCACCTGGATTCACAGAATTAGGATTATGTGTAATGACCTCAACATTTCTCTTGGCTTTTAAGCCTCCAGCTGTTTTATCTGTACGATAGGGGTCTAAGTATTTGCCGTAGGACATGTCCATTTATTATAGAATAAAAAATAAAATGTTAAAATAAATGACTAATTTATATACTAACTTTGGTTCAAATGATGGTCAAATTCAAGACATTCAAGACAAGTTTGATGCAGACATTCTCAAGGTTTAAGATAGATTTAATTTGTGGGATTATGAGATTGACAAAGTACTAGTTGAGATTAAAGAAGAGATCCTCAAGATTAAAAACAGTCCGTGGGGTGCAGACGTTATAACAGCGTCTAAAGTCAATACTAAAGTGGATCAACTTGAGATATCAGTGAATGACAGTTTTATCAAATTAGAAACATGGTGGGCTATCGTTGGAACCTATTTAGATTATATGACAACCCGTAGAAGATGGAAAAATATACCAAAAGAAATGAAAGAACTTCCTTCGTTGCAAATTGAGTAACATATTTATAATGTGTTTTTACATTATAAATATCTTACTACCTTCTCAACCGTGAGTCAATACTATTTTCAGGATCTAAGCCTTCTTTGTGTTTAATTGTTGACTCAATTTTAGCTTCTTTTTCAACGCGATCAACCTCTGATTCTTCATCAATTGTAGCTAGCACTTGTGTCACTTGCTGCAAAGCATCAAGTCTAACTCTAGAATCATATTTCAATATTGCATGCACTCCCTCAATATTTTTACAGTGTAAGTTCTATTGGACCATATTTGTTTGTAACCTTTAGTAAATATAGGTCTCTTTAACTTCTTTCTAACACTTTCACCTATTTTAAATTTGTATTCAACTGGCATAGACTTTTCAGCATTTAATTCAATCAACTCACTTTCATGATGCGTGACTTCATTAGGAGCATAGTTTAAAATTCCTCTATGCGGTCTACTATTGTACGCTGAAATGTACTCTTGCAAATGATCAACCCATTTTACTGAATTTCGTTCAGTAAAGTCCTTGAACATCATCTCTTTAATGGTCCTAGATAGTCTGTCAATAAGTCCTAGCGCATGATGATCTCCTATGTCCACTGTATCATGCTTGATGTTTAACTCTTTGAATAGGTCTTGTACTGGTCTATTCAGGAATTCACTGCCTGAGTCTGTAATAATAAGTGTGATTGGGCTCGCAAGTGTGTAAATTTTTTCAAACCCATTTTTCACTTCAAATTTTGTCTTATTTTTTAAAGCTTCAGCATAGGCTTTTCTAGTAAATGTATCAATAGCAAGAAGTATCCATTTGCACCCTTTATTTTGTCTTGAGTAATTTGACATGTCTAGAAGATCCATAAACCATAGTGCATTCTCACGATAGGCTATAATGTGCCCCTGGATCTTTTGTGGTTGCTTTTTATGTAGTTGATAACTTTTTTGCTGTTTTACAAATGCATTGATGTCGTTAAATTTTATGCTAGGGTCTTTCTTCTTCATAATCCTATAAAATTTTAAAGCAGATGGATAGTAGTACTTCGCATATTCTTCTTGCATCATATTTATTTTAGAGAATAGTTTAAACTAAAAGACCTACAGTAATTAATCCTATTGTAAATGGTAGATGACTCGCTTCGCTCGCGTGTACAATGCTAGCTTCACTCGCATTGAGTGAATTGATCGCTGTAGGTATAGGTTTTTTACTCGTGCTCACTGTGCTAGCTGTGCCCACTTGTTTTGCTCGTGTCACCTGTCGCTTTTTTCTGACATTGATATGTGAGTTGATGCCAAAAGTTGTATTTTCTGTAGCGGTTAACAGAGAGTTATTATACCCTTCAATTGTACCAATATGTAAACGCATATGACTCGGCACAAGTTGTAACCCTAAACCAACGGCGAAATCTAGTCGCGTACCTGCTTTTTCTAAAGCGTATGCATACGCTTGTTTTGAGTGAATTAATATACTCGCTGACTGAAATGTTTTGATGGAGTCAACTAACGTTTGACCTTGTATCGCATCTTCCACCAAGATCCCAAATTGCTTTTGCGTGTCTAAGGAGTCTAAAATATCTTGTCTGATCATAGTTTGTGTGCCTAGGATGCAATACACATAGGTCCTAATGGACTCATTGATTCTACTCATGCCCGCTTTGGTCAATCCTTGACCATCTAAAGCGATGAAATTAGTCCAGTCATCTGAGTAGATGAAAGACAGTGTATCAATGTAAAGCCTGTGATGATCGGCATACACAGATCCTTCTTTGTCTGCATTGAACGGGAACTTAGTTGGATCATTCAAATAATACTTACCACTGTCCATGACGATGTCAAGTGCTTGCATTTTGCCTTTGTGGAAATAGTTGAAGTCAACTCTACCAAATTCAAGCTTTAAATTTTCATAGGCTTGTGTGCTATAGGGGTTCTTCTTTGAATTAAAGTCAGGATTTCCTGGTAAAGGAATTTTTAGCTGATGTAATATCTTTCTGATGGTGAAGTACACGTGGAATCTAAAGATGCTCTGTACTAAAGGGTCAGCATGGTTAACATGATTGTGCCATGATACACCGCAGCCAGACGTCGCACAAAATATTGCAAATTTAAATTGGTTTTCCCAGTTATCCAGGGTTGCATTTTTTAAATAGTCTTGCACTTGTGAATACTGTGAAAATATTCTTGGAGGTGATTTATCCGGGAAAATGTCAATCGTATCGTACTCAAAGCTTTGATTGTGATCCACAGTAATCTGTTGATGGATAAAAGGATCCTTGGTCAAAGAATTATTCTTATAGGCCAAAGGGTATTGTACATGTGACTTATATTTTAAAAACTCTGGAAAGTCCATTTATTTTAACATTTTATTTTTCAACTTTTATAATGACCTAGAGCCAATGTACTTATTACATCAGCTTGGACCATTCGCTTGTCATCCGCTGCATCTAGTGCTACTTTGGTGACTTGCTCTGTATAAAGTTGGTGATCTCGACTTCTGAAGACATTCATCCTTTTTTCGATGGGAACTTTACCCAAGAGCACGGACTTGTAGTCTTCGAAGGTGACTTTACTTTTCACAACCTGTCGCTTAACCCCTTTACACTTTTTGACTTCACAGTTGTTGTCACATGTATAGGCATATAACTTAGCTCTCAAAGCTATGAACTCAGAGATCACCTTGCCAGCCTCTTCGTCTTTGAACTTGCCAATCACTTTCTAATTGACATCTGAAAACAACTCATGATCTTTTGGAAAATTAGAGAAGTCATACAAGTGAGCATCTTTCTGCATGTCTTTGTAGATATCATCAGTCTGTATGTTATAGACTAGTGAGTCAGTGTCAGTGTACAGCAGTTGTGCTTTGTGTCCATACTTTTTCATCATGTGACTGTAGTGGAAGTCATACATATGCTCTTTAGAGAGGTCTAAAATGGCCTGTCCCATAAATATTGGCTTATTGAGATAGACCTCTGCTTTTTGACGTTCTACCATGACTACATCTTTGCAGAAGATTTTGTGCGATGTGTAGTTGTTACTATTGACTAATTTTCGAAGCTGATCAGCAGTTGTAGCTAAAGTAATGTCTTTTCTACGTCTGACTGATTCCATAGTTTTGCCAAATATCGCATTGTTCATCAATTTGAAGAAGTCTTTTTCGAAGTCATTTTTGGCATTTGCGCGTTGACTTGTGTTGAAGTCAATGTATTCTTTCAAGAAGCTAGACTCTTCGTAACTTACACCTCTGTGGATCTTTGTCAGTTTGAGACCTTGACACAAATAGAACTTCAAGATCTTGTGATGTACAATATAATTTTTCTTGTCTTGCAGGTTAGGAATGAGCTTGTCATTTTTGTGCTCAGGGGCAAGAGGATAGTCATTGTGCAAATTGTGTAAATGCTTAGGATATTCTAAATCAACCTCAAGTGTGCACGGGATGTCTTGCCATTTATTAAAGTCAGTTTGAGACATCCATTTGAAATTTCTAACTGGTAAATCTTGACCCATGGCGACACCATACAAGTTGTTAGCATCAACATAGGTGATGTAACTTGTAGGTTGATTTTCATCATAGTCTTTCAGGAGTGGATTATTTGCTTTGCCATATCTGTGACTTGCTTGACATACTCCTCCACGAATACCTAATTCGAAGAAATTGTACATGTCCACATCTGTGAGGAGTTCGATTTCAACCTTCGTCATTTTAAGCATCGCTTGCCATGACAGACCTGGAGATGTGAAGAAGAATGCGGGGTCTAAATTATAGATGTTCATGCAGGTCTGTCTAAAGTTTTCAATAATGTCAGCTAGGAGTAGAACATCGGTTTCAAGGTATAACTTGTGATATTCTTGGAAGGTTTGACAGTTGAACTTATCCCACACATGTTGGGCATGTAGGTACTCCTCTTGGGAAATTTTGGTGTTGTTAAAGGTGGAATAAAATTCTTCAATGGATGGTAACTGTTGACTCTGAAATTTTTCGTGTGAGTCAACCCATTCATACGGATCAACACCTTTTCTTGTTACGAGGTCAAAGTGTTCACCATTAAATTTTGTAGCTAAATTTTTCATTTGCTGATTAGGCAAATTCTTAGCTAGATTTGCTAGTGAAGACTGCATTAACCTGTAAGAGTCAAGGAATCTTATTTCAATTTGAGCATCATTGATAGGTAACACCTTGCTGAAAGATATGTAATTTTCAGAGTTTGATGCGATGACATTCAGTCTACCTTTTAAATTTTTAACAAACAGATGGGCATCATAGCCTGAGAGATTGTGAAAATATACAGGTATGAATTTTGGAGAATTGAAGAGTAGATTACAATTTCTATGTACTGCTCCTCTGTATTCACCTGTGAAATGATTGTGATCACGAACTTTGAAATTTTGTGCTGTGAACACTTTGTCGCAGAGATAACAGTTTCTAGCAAAATTGTAACTAGTTTGCTGCTCGTGAGTCAAAGTATCCATTGGCTTAGGGTTGAATAGAATTTTTGATCCAAGCTGTGAACAGATAGAAGTTACTGTATTGGCAAAGTGTTCACCAATGTCTTCATCTTCTGCCTGCTGAATATAGGTAAACATCTTATTTTTCCTCGCTATTTGCGACTGATCATACTGGATATAGATCACATAACTGTTTGGAATATGCTGTTGGTTTTGAACTGTTTTTTCACCAAGATTTTGGTTGACTTTTTTTAGTGAACATTCAAAGTCTGCGATGATCACAACTGGATGTTTTTGTTGTGCTTTCAAGTTAGTGAATAGCAAGTTGTTCTTTCCATCTGAAGGCATACTAACTTTTACACATTCAAACTGTACACAGTTATCAAGATGTTCATGGTACCTTTTATCAAGGAGTTCGCTCGTTGATGCTGAAATAACTTTCATGCATCTGAAGCATACTTTGACCTGCCATCATGTTTTGAATGTGAGGCAGATACAAGCCTTGAGAAATTTTTGATCCACGCATAATGGTAATTAGCATTGTCTTTGACAGCTTCCATGCTCTCATTTTCTGATGTATCATCTTCTTTGTAATGTAGGAGATTGATGTACTTGTCTTCCGCTAGAATTCTTTCAGAGACTCTAGCTGGGTAAATGGTAGTTTCTTCACCCTTTTTGAAGACCACCTGTCTAGGGATAAATGTAAACACATTGACTCCAAGGCCAGGATTGTTCTTCTCAAATTTGTCAATATCTTTGAGAGTAACTGGATAGTCAAGACCTTTGAACATGTGATCGAATTCAGGTCGGTTGTAATTTGCTACACGTTCTGTGTTCTTTGGAATATTTAACAAGGCGGCTTCAACAGAGTATCTGAAGCAAAGCTGATCAGTATTTTGTACATTGATCACCGCTTTTTTCCTTTGAATCTGTTTGGGTAAAGGAATATAGGAGGATCCTGAAAGTGGTTGATATTTGACAGTGTGCAGCTCAATCTTGGTCACTTCTAAAAATTTCCATCCTGAACCTTTCTGGATAAGATTTTTCAGTTCCTTAAGCATATCTTCGATGAAAGAGTCATAATTAAGTTCTTGGTCCTTGCCAAGGATGTGTCTAGATCGGAGTTGAAACTCTTGAACTTCAGTCTTCCTTTTCATTAAAATATATAGGACAATGTTAATTTTTAAACTGCTGTGCTGAGTTTTAGCTTTAACTTTATCTTGTAAAGCTGTTTTAACTTTCTCAAGGAAGGGTTGTATTCCAATTTTAGGCAGACCTTGCATTCTGAAATGGTTAACATAGCCTTTGAAAGCAGAGTTGACTTTCACAAAGGAGGTTGAATCGGTATGTTGTTTGATCAGCTCCTGGATGAATTTTTTAGTCATTGAACTTTTGACATTGATGTCAAGCTCTTTGGCCTGTTTGAAAACATCAGATTTTAAAATACGTTTAATTGGTTCCTTGGTCAAGAGTTCTTTCAATTTCTCAATATTGAGATGCTGGAAATTTTTGTGACCAAGGTCCTTAACTTGCTGTAAAAGTGGCTTCCTTATAGAAATGTTTGCTTTTACAGCTTTTGGTTTGATGTCAGACAGATTCACATGCTGAATTTTGTCCTCTAAAATTGTGTCCAGCTGTTCTTTTTTGAATTTTCTAGCATTGACTCCAAGTCATTGTGCAAGAACTCGTTTCTCAATTTGAGATAAGTCAGCGACTGGCTTGTCAATTTTCACTTCAACATCGTTGAAACTATTTGGAATTTGTTGAAGTTGTTCGAGTAGATTATCTCTACTAAGACTTCCGTAATATTTTATCTTGTGTCTAAAGGCGAGTATTTTCAACTCGTCGGTGGATAGTATTTCAGTTGAGCTATTTTCAATATTTCTTAGCGTCGTGGATGTCTCCATTTATATATTACAAAATAATTTTTCATTAAGTCACGTCATGAAAAGGGGAAACCCCTTTTTTAAAGTTTCAGTTATGGTGTACGGTAAGTCATTTTATAGTCAAAAAAACTTGATTATAATATGACAAAGACGCTAAGAAATATTAACATTTACCCACTGAGGGGCTTTCCACAGACGAGATCAAAATGCTGTCTATTGAAGTGAATTTTAAATTTCTACATAATCACCACTTGGTCTAAAATGTAAAAATCAGGGCTCACGACGCCCATGAGAATTTTGATGAAAATCATCATGGGTGAAGGTTCATTTATTATAGGAAGAAATTTTTTTTTTTAATTTCTTCTAAAAATTCTGCTGTTAAGGATACATTTTGATAGTATAGTTCGTAGTCAATTTTATTTCCCTTTTCCATGTTTTCTTCTTTCGTAATAGGCCGTAAATTTCTCCAATTCCAGCATAGCATAAGTTCTTCTTCAACAGTATGGTCAAAATGTGATTTTGGAAGAATATGATCAATGTGCCAATAGTCACCATGGTTTTCCCATGTCATATTATCATCAAATTGATATTCAATCCACTTGTACAGACCATCTAGAGAACAATCCATAACTTCTTCAAGTTTAGATTTTTTCTGTTTTTCATGAAGACAATTGGTTTTTATCATCAAATTGATATTCAATCCACTTGTACAGACCATCTAGAGAACAATCCATAACTTCTTCAAGTTTAGATTTTTTCTGTTTTTCATGAAGACAATTGGTTAATAATGACGAAAGATTACTTGATATTTTAAAAGATTCGTCAGTCGATCTTCTATCTATTCGATAATTTGTTTTATATTTGTTTGAACACAGTTTACATCTGTATTTTCTTCCACATTTTGATTGTGTACGTTTTTCAAAATCGTCCAGTAATTTTTTCTTCGAAACATTTTTTACAATCTCGTGTAAGATATTCCATTTTATATTATACACAATAATATTTTTTGATTAGATATACGTTTGGAAAGGGTATTCCCCTATTTTAAGTTTCGGTTTTGTAGAAAATGTGTACTTTTGAAAAATTGTACCTTTTGAAAAATTGAAGAAATGTGTAAAGCGAGCGAAGGCGAGCGGTTGACTGATGTTTGACTGAGGGAAAAATTAATGAAAATTTATCAAAATGAGAGAAGTTGTGTGACGTAATGACTGAGATTTGACTGAGTTTTGTTTGACTAGGATTTAACTGGAAAGGGGTGAGGAAATTGGAATAATTGAATAGCGAGCGAAGGCGAGCGGTTGACTGAGATTTGACTGAAAGGGATGTCAGTCAAATGTGGTCTGAGTTAGAACTGTCACTTTTACCCTACTTGTGTGCTCTCCCATCTTTACTTTTCTGTAATTATGGTCAAGTAAACAATTAAATGGTTCCAGAGCCATTCTCTGGTATTTTTTACTGTTAGTAACCTCCAGGGCCTCCTTGCTATTTAGTGGCGAGGCGTGTGTGCAAACATGCACTCAAGTCAAATCACACTCATGTTCTGAAGTCAAATTTCACTGCTTACGTGCCAGAGAACTCCCGGCACGGATCTTTGAATTTTCCTAATAATCAAATGTCATACATGTATGTAATTCTCATATTGTAGATGCCTTGAACTGACAAGGCAAAGGAGAATGATAATTCCACATTTCAAGCCTTTTGCGAACTGATCATGTTTATAATTACCACAATCCTTAGTTATCTGGGCTGAGTTGCTCAAAACAGTGTTACCTCTAACGTCTTAACGTAAAAACTAAAAGAAATAATGTCCTTGAGGATACTTAATGTAACCCTTAGGGATATTGTGACTTTTGTGCATTTGAACAACCAGGCCCTGAAGCAATAATCTTGTTGCATCCTCAGATTCAGGGCCTTTCATTCATGTTACTCACCAATAATGCAGATATATGATCTTGTGAGCGCTTGAGGAGAAATCCACAATGAAGGCCTTGGTATTCAACAGCATTCCCCATGATTCATGCCGTCACTCGTATTTTCAGCGACGACACTATATTAATGTATCCAGTAAGCTTTCAGCCTGGGAGACTCCTGAAATTAGTTTTAGAACCAATGATGAATGGTAAACCACCAAAGTTGCGTCCCAAGGAATGAGGCAGCATATCAGAGGCCACTGGATGACATGAACCTCATCCTTTAGGCGATGGCTTCAACTCTTCAAGTGGGTATGTCACTTAGTACTTGGGCATGTCACTTTATTTTGATAACCAAATCATTTGAATGAGATCAAAGCAAGTAAACATACCAGTAAAGCAAACTTCGTAGGAGCATCATCAGGTGCATAATCAAGTCTTACGCAAGCTACTGAATGCTACTCTTACAGGCCCTATTGTCTGCATGTTCATCAGGCCATATCTCACTAAATCATCTGCGCCGGACTAATAAACAGGAAATGATAAAGTACGTTTTCACCGCCTGAGAAAATGTTAAAAGTAGCCGGAAACTTTGGGCGTGCGATATCCCCATTAGGTCGCATGTCAGGAACTGGCACCCCAAAAAAGGTGGATTTGTAACATGTCGGAATTTTTTTATGGTTTAATTTTTATCTAATTCGAAAAGTACAGGCTCTAATTAGGCACACAATACCTTATTTTCTTCATTTGAATGTTCTCTTTGATATGAGACCATCCCCACTAATTTTGGATGGCTAACAAAGGTTCTGGGGGTATTCAAAGAAAATAAGTTGGGGTTGGATCCGGTGGAGGCGGTGACGCCGGGTGGCGCCAGATCAGTATTTCTGCCTTGGCCTTAGTTGTTTTCATTTTACATCATTGTTAGCTTTCATGTTACATCATCAGTTAGCTGAAATCTTATGTTGACCAATTCAGACTTGTCAATTTCTTGGAGAAACCCGATGAGACCGTTGACAGTGGCAGTGATCATGCTGACTCTGAATACGAGGATGACCAGGAGGAGAACCAGTTGGATTCAAATGCAGATGATGTTCAATCCGGCCCACCCCAAAACCCATTGTTTGAAATGATAAGTAAAGAAAGTGTTGTTGCCGTCAGGCCACACAGTCAATCGCTGGAAGACTATTTTCTTTTTAACATTACATCCGATGGGATGGTTTGCCTTCCAGAGACAGTTGAATGTTGCGGACACAGCTACAGTCAGGGCACTCACATTGTTGAAGGGTACTACTATGAACATATCAAATCTAACAGAAAGGGCACAATCTATAAAAAATCAGCTAACTCAGCTAAGATCATCATTCCTGTTAAATGTGTCTTGTATGTCGGGATTGACTTGGTGCAAGCTGGCGGACAATACATCCTTCAGACTCAGGACCATGAAGATATTATGTGCTTCATTTAGTTATGTTAACCTTGCTCCAAGTCCCTGTTAGTCATGTTTACAGCATAGACAAACATTACTGATTCTAACCTATGCATAGAACCTGTGTTTTTTTAGTCATCATTCATTTTCATTGTAGGATACATTTTTTGACATGTTTGACGCTGAATTTAGATGGACGTTTTTGAGCTAGCACTGCTCATTGATTTCTAAGTGTTATTTGACAATTTCTAACTCAGTCTGGTAGAGAGGATTCTTCTGAACATTTTGCAGCAAACCAGATGAAAAAATATTCAGAAATAAGGAAACTAGGTGTTATTTTCCAAATGAGGTGCATTTCGAGAAAACGCCCAAAACGTTGTTGTATTCTAAGGCAAATTGTATTAAAAGGACCGCCTTCTAAGGCCCCTTTAAAAAAAAGTAAGCATATTTGAGCAACTTTGATTGCACTTTCTGAAAGTACATGTATGTATGTTTGTTTGGACAAAAAATAGCAAAATGAGTTATTTTTGTCATGTTACACTTTTTTCCACCTATTTCTGACATGCGACCATTAAAGGAATAGGTGGCTTTTTACTGCAGCATGTTTGCTCTTCTTCTGGTTCACCAGTAAACCATTTCCTGAACATGTTTGATACTTTTCCAATTTTGTTCGAGCTCTTAGATAGTAGAACAAGAGCAAAGCAAGGCGTGGCATATGCCCCTGTGAGCACATTGAGTTGGTGTATTAGGAAAGTGAAGTGTTTTTCAGACAACCCCGGGCAGCTGGTGTCATAGGTGACTGGGTTTAGTTGACATTATGAAAGAGTTATTGGCCTGTAATGCCCGCTGTACACGTTATCTTTTTCTACTAACATAAAAAGAGACATTTTTATACTCAAAGCGTTCTCGACAAAATGAGCGGAAAGGAAAAGTTTACGGACGGCTATTGGATGCACAGACAGACAGACGCACAGACGGGACTAACGGACATCGGTAAAACATAATGTCTCCGCAATGCATAACGAATTGGCGGGGGGCATAAAAACGAATTTGATCAGAAAAATGGTTCTCCTCGCAATTGACGGAAACCGATTTCAAGCACGCCGCCCTGGTGGCCATATTGACAATCAGAACAAGCCAGTTTTCGAAAGGAACCTTCTTCCAATCACCCCCCCCCCCCCCCCACGCAAATACCAAAAAAAATTTAATCGGACGAACGGTTCTCCTCGAAATTGAAGGAAACTGATTTCAAGCACACCGCCCTGGTGGCCATATTGACAATCGGAACGAGCCTGTTTTTGAAAGGAACCTTCCTCTAGTCACCCCCAACGTACACACAAAACACGAATTTGAGTGGACGAACGGTTCTCCTCGAAACTGACGGAAACCGATTTCAAGCACACCGCCCTGGTGGCCATATTGACAATCAGAACAAGCCTGTTTTCAAAAGGAACTTTCCTCTAGTCACCCCCAACGTACATACCAAAAATATATTTGATCGGACGAACAGTTCTCCTCGCAATTGACGGAAACTGATTTCAAGCACGCCGCCCTGGTGGCCATATTGACAATCGGAACAAGCCTGTTTTTCAAAAGGAACCTTCCTCTAGTCACTCCCAACGTACATACAAAAAATTAATTTGATCTGACGAACGGTTCTCCTCGAAATTGGCGGAAACCGATTTCAAGTACGCCGCCCTGGTGGCCATATTGACAAGAGCCTGCTTTCAATGGAACCTTCCTTTAGTCACCCCCAACGTGAGACAAGACCACAATTGATTTTTTAAGCCTTTTAGCAGTTAAATTGTCAATGTTTGACCGCGACGCATCAAATAATGCGTGGGGTTGTAAATCTGAAATTTAGATTATGTTATTCCGGACAGTCGGACAAGTAAATGGTGAAAAATAAACTGGTGATTGACCACAGAAATTTTTTGATAATCGACAAATTAGACAGACTTTGATATTTCCACTCTTTTCAGCCAACTGGCAGAAAAAACTCAAAACACGCCCCCTATTACCCAATTAGCAAAATTCGAAATTAATTTTTTCATCAAATAATTTCTTTATATCTGTAGACTTGCCACAACAAATATTTTTTCAATACCTCTCCAAATATGTACTTGAGAGTTAAAAACATGCACTTGTCTAATTGATAGGCCTCGACCCTCCAACCTATGAATATTCATTAGTGGTCTTGTCTCAATGAAGGTACATTTCAGGGGTTAACAAGGAAAGTCATATCTGGACATTTTTGGAGAAATGAGAGACATTTCAAAGAGTGGTACAACTGTGCCAAAGCCACGAAAGAGGACAAAATCGACAAAAAGTCATGATTTTGCAGCCAACAGCACCAAATTCAAAGACCTGCCCTGGCCAGAATAAGCAAGCTATGGAGCTGAAAATTTAGGATGTGATTTAGGAGTACCATGATACCATGATACTAAATGATAATAATAACTCAAAGATTAAAAACTTAAAAAGGTACAAGAGTTGATTATTTAGTAAGAAGACAGTTATATCAAATTAGCAAATGTACTATGATAATGAAATTTGCACGATAAACATGCTAACTGCTAACAACAACTTTTCGTCTATCCGAGAATTTTTCGTTTTCTTCAGGCGTTTTTTAGGTTTTTTTTCAGAGACTCGAATAAAACCCGCTCTAACGTCAGTTTGTTCGGTTCAATTTTAACCACACGCGATTATTAAGTTAGATCAAACCATAAAGAACAATGTGAATCTTTTAAAAAGTCAAATCAACAACGACATCATACTGAACGCCTGACAACAAAAATGTGGAAAACTGCGAGAAGAAAAAAAACTATTTGGACATTTTTCGAATCGCCGTCAAAACTACAGTCTACAAAGATGACCAATTGGTGCAAAACTAATAACATATATCGCAAATTGAAACATACCTAACTGTCCGTGAGATAAAAGTCTATCTTGATCTTAGCAACTCAAAGCGATTCTTGATATCCTTCAGGCAGTAAAAACATGTTTTTGTGAGAGAGATTGAGACGATGACTTTCCGAGTGAACCAAAATGGTGGATATGGCGTAAAAAGTTGGCTTGGGTGTACCACGTGATCCGAGAGAGCGCTGTCCCACCGCACGTCGTTCGAGACGGGCGGTGTCTTTGATGTTGAAACCAGTGACCAGACCCTTGTATAGAAAGACTCTGGTTCTGGTAAGGTGTGTAGTGTGCCGAGGTAATTCTTTTTTGATTGTATTCATTTTTCTGTGATCAACATGGCATCACCAACCATTTCTTATGTTCCTGTTCTGCTGTTACATTTTTAGTTTAAAATAAACATAGTTTTTGATGCAAATCCATTTTCTCTCGTCTCCTTCATTCCTGTTCCAGATTAAAAGCAGCATGCCATGGAGTATGGTTATGCCACACATACTGTCACTGTCAGAGAGGAACCACCATTACCATATTGTAGGCTCTCATTGATATATTTGGCCGCCAATCATTGTCCCCCTGTCTCAGTACATGACCCTTTGGTTGGGAAAGATCAAGAATACAAGAAAAGTCAAGAATTACTGAAGATAGCTATTATTTATTTAAATCATAGCCAAGGGATATAATGCCTCCCACAACATGCATAATAGCTCCTGCGGCAAGAGTTTACTGGAGTGAAAAAATACCTCCTGCGGCAAGAGCTTACTGGAGTGAAAAAATAGCTCCTGCGCCAAGAGCTTACTGCAGTGAAAAAAATGGCTCCTGTGGGATATCCCAGCGGAGTGACCTATCACTCCTGTAAGAAAATCTCCTGGTAACCACTGATATTGACAATCGGGATGAGCCTGTTTTCGAAAGGAACCTTAGTCACCCCCAACGTACATACCAAAAATTAATTTGATCCGACAATCATTTCAGTAACGGTCAACCTACAAAAAAAGTTTCGTGGTTATCGCTAAAAGTGTTCTCCTTAAAATGAGCGGAAGCGAAAAGTTTAAAGACGCCTGATGCCTAACGGATGAAGTCTCACGGCTGACGGACATTGGTAAAACATAATGCCTATGCAATGCTTTACGCATTGGCGGGGGCATAAAAATGATGTGATCTCAAAAAGAAAGCGAGATATTGCACTTTTTACCTTTTTTTTCTTTTGGCCTCCTGATGGCAAAGTCGAGAATAAGATCAGATCGAAATTCGGGGTCAGATGTTATATGATGTAGGGAGTAGTGCAATAAAAATTTTTAAGTCCATAACTTTATCGGTTAAAAAACGGACATTTTACGCCATTTGACCTCTGTGACTCTGTGACCCACTTTTTATGTTTCCACTTCTGGACCCCAAGTATCAGTGTGAGTGCCACCATGATGTTATTGGTTAGCTTCCGGTATTTGAATTTGGCGCCTTGGTATTTTCGCGCCGTTTCTGACTTGCCAATAGGGGGAGCAGTTGTGCTTCCGCCCAATTCCTGCTCAATTGAGTGGTTTTTTGTGCCGTCTTGGCATCCACACATAGAGGGGTTAAATGAGGCTCAAGGATGCCCGAATAGAGGTCATTATAGATAAGAATGCATAGAACCTAGAGAACGTATTTGCTAAAACTTGGTACTTGACATAAAGGTAACAAAAGAGGGTTTTGTTGACATGGTTTTCCCATGATGAGCCCATGTGGAAGTACAATCGAGTTCCGCCAGATGGCAGCATCTGCCGGTGTAGAAAATGGTGCACAGGGTGGTACAAAATATTTCTGAGCTATAAGCTAGCTAAGCCATTAGGAAGGTTCAGTGCTGATTGTATCATTCTTGCATAGAATATTGTCTTCTATTAACCCTTTCTTTGGGTTGAATGAATATCTTATGTCTTGTTTGTGTATGTTTTTTAGTTTTACGTGAAAGTAGTGAAAGTCGTGAGGTGTAGAGAAGAATTAAAGCCAGAGGCAGAAAATACGAAGAAACTGATTTTGGTTCTTCACTTAAAGAAGTTGTTTGCCCTCACAGCCACAGTAAAACTCTACCAGACAACGGTGAGCCAGGAACAGGAAGAAGGATTCGGGCTGCTACTCCAAGCAGCCACAGTCCAAGAAGGTGAAGCAGACGAAATGATCGCAGCATTTCGGGAGGAGAATCGTAGGCTAAAGGAGGAGCTGCGAAGATACGAAACCGAATATGAACTTAACAGATCAAGGACTACTGGTGGTAGTCAAACACCCGGCTGTCCTCAATCGCCGACGACGGGAAGCAATGAAGTGGCCAACGCCATTTCAACGTTGGCAGATGAGTTGAAAAAACAAACAGAAGGACTACCAAAGAAAGAACCCAATCTGTTCACTGGGGACATTCTGGATTATCCAGTCTGAGCCAACTCTTTTAGAACACTGGTTGAGGATAGATATCAGAAGGATGCCGATCGCATTTATTACTTAGGTAGATACACTGGAGGTGATGCAAGGGAGTGCATCAAGGCGAGTAGTATATAACAAACACATTTTAAATGCAAACGCAAGGGAAAATGGAAACGCAACGAAAATTAGCGTTTGCATTTAAAATGTGTTTGTTTAAAATCACAAAGAAATCATCAGCAAATGGAACTACAGCGTATATCCTGGCTTATGACACGGAATGTTGGGATCCCTGCAATATTTCTTTTTTTCTTTTCTTTTTTCTTTTTTGTAACCGTGTTTGCATCTTCCTTAGGAAGGCTGCTACTCTCCCTGCCTACTGCTCTTTCGCATGTGGGGATTTTATCTTTTTTAAGTTTCAGAATACTACAGCAGAAAGGACTGCTTTGAATATGACCAGGTAAGCCTCCGAAAGAAACCCTAAGTAAAGTCGGCAAACGCAATAACGAGTTGGCTCATTTGGTATATCTCCATCGTGTATATTGGAAACGCGTTGGTCTTAAAGCGAACGAAGCTAACGACGCAGTTTGTTGGTGTGTGATCCATCAATATTTGATGTTAACGACCGTATTATTACTTGTTATTCCGGAACTGGTAATTATGAAGTCGTTTTTGTTCCGTTCAAGTGGTCAATTAACCTGAAAACAAGAGAATGGTATTTCCGGTTTTTATACATGTATCTTATATTTTTGCACTCTCGCCAAGTCCCTAGGTAGACCCCGGAATTCAAATTATGACCTTTGACAAGAGGTTTTAAGCGCTCTGAACCAATGATGGTCGGTATTTTTGGTGACGTCATAGAAAAATCTCCTGTGACCGTAGGTCAAGATATATCATCAACGCCCCAAGAGCCCATTTCACTCGATGTTCAGGAGGATCGACTATCTTTTTTCCGCACTTTCAAAGTTGGAATAATTTTTACCCTTGGCTTAAACCTGGCTGGATGTGATGATCCAAATGTAGTTGTTTTCGAAGAACTGATATAAAGGCAGCGACATGGATCTGTGGATTATTGGACGAGATAAACGAAATTGGTAAGTCTTCACGTTTCTCTCTCATGAAAAGTGTCTAATTTTTCTATTTCCAAATGATGATTACCAATAAGCGGGAAACATGTTTAAATATCTCCAAAGAACATCTACCACATGGAACCAATTCGTTGCTAAATATATTTAAAGATGCCAACACTCACTGTTAATTGCTCTCCGCATTTACTATAACTGATCTGGAACACGCACGGAAATGAGTCTTGTTTCGAGTACTATGTTTTTAGTCTTGTGTAAACAACTCCTGCTTAGAGAGTTATGTTTAAACTAATAGAACATAAGACCAGTGATCACTTATGATTTTTGTTCTGATGGGAGCCTTATTTTGTTGTTGTTTTTTTCGTTTCAGTGAAATTGCCTTTTGTGAATACGGGGTGATTTGATATGCAAGTACTGCATTGAGGGAGACGAAGGCAACCGTTCACAGAGTTCAATAATCACATCTGGCAGATGCGTTTTTCGCTCGTCAAGCCGTATTTAAAATGTGACTTGGGCCAGGTAGTTTTTCAGTTTCGGCCACCACCACTTAAAAGGAAAGTGTGTATTGACCTAAAAAAGGTATTTAACAGTAAGAAAACGGCACGTGTTAGTCTTACCCCTCGCGGGTGGACAACGAAACGGTATGAGGATTTTACCATAGCTGTATCTAAAAGGCTCTTCGTTAATATATATTTTTTGAAAAATTCACAGTATTGGTTACGAAACGAGGGATTTCATCGGATTCTTGCGTATCTTGATGTGAAGTTAATTCGTTTTTTCTCCAAAGCTCACCGAGATAATTTCTGTGCAGAAAACGTCGTTTTCAAACTACTTCAAGGTACGGTGGTTTTCTCACCCACTAATTCCGGATTAAAACTTCGAGAATTGGTACGCCTTTTTGTGTAGTCTCCTTTGAACCATATACTTCTTGCTGTGTAAGACTATTTCTCTGATTTTTCTGCAGAAACTGGTATTTCTGTGCGAATTAAACTATGGTATGATTTTGAACTCGAAAATTTGTGTCGAGGATTTTACTTCAGTCAACAGATCCCCAGCAGAAAGAAACCGATAAACGCCTGTATTCGTTTTTTTAATAATGACTCTTTGAAGGGCACGATAAACAGCTCAGGATTCAGTTTGATCTGGCTGCTTTCAGAACACTTTATAAAATTTTGTGAATATTTTTCAGATCACCAAGTGTGGGTGCGCGCATGCCTTTGAATTTTCCCGCCTCCGAACTTTTGAGCTGAAGCGCGGCGATATGGGATGTTTTGGATGCGTGCGCAGCCCCATGTGTTTCCGCCTAAAACTATACAATGATTTTGTGAAGAATCCGTGGATTTTTGTCTTGTAAACTTTGAATTTCTCGAGGACTGAGGGTGTATAGAGGTAAATGTTCTTAACGTATATCAAAAGTAACATGTATAGACTGTACTGACGTAGTTGTCATGATAATGATATGAAGCATTTAGATACAAATTCAGTGTTTTAATCGATGGGTTTCCTCACCCACGCTGTCTTTGTAATTTTTGTAGTTCCCAACTGTAACGATAGGTGGCAGCAGCTGTCAGTGAAGACACTGCTCATCTTGTTGGTTTTAATGACAGTACAGAACATCTTTAATAGTTTATGACTTTCCTCTTGCCCCTTGTAACATCTTAAGAGTCTCTATAGTAGCTGTCCTTGTAGAATCCCTGACTGTCTTCCTGTACAAGTTCCTAGCTGTAAATTCTGTCTCTATAGTAGTGTCTCCTGTGAGACGTCCCTAAGGTTGTGACACACCATTTCATGTACCGTACTACTAATGTAAGGCCCGCTGTATTCTTTATCCGTCCCTTTCCTATTAACTGTGATATTTGATTCTCCTATGATTAATTTCTATGTTTTCTTATGATTCCAATCGTTTGTATATTTTCAGTTTTACGTAGTGCACGTAGTGATGATTAGTAGTAATAAAGACGAAATTAAGAAGATTGAACGTTATGACTTGATTTCTGCACTACAGACGCCACAGTAAAACTCTACCCCAACGAACGTCCGAACGATTACAAGCATGGACCCGATGGATCCACACAATCCGGCCCTTGACGCCTTACTCGAAGCAGCAGAAAGACAGCGACGAGATAATGAAAGATACCTGCTGGAGGCAGAAAACAAACATCTACGCGAGCAGCTCAGGAGGACGACGGCTAGTTTTGCAACTAGCACTCCGTGCGCAACACACCCTGCTTCTGCATCTAGCTCGAGTTGCGTTGAGAACTCTTTGGCTGACGCGCTGGCAAAACTCGCTGATAGTATAACGAAAAAGGACAGGTTGCCTAAGAAGGAACCAGCAATATTCACCGGTAGTGTGTTCGAATATCCGGTGTGGAAAAACTCGTTCAAGGTGCTAGTTGAAGATAGTTACCCGGACTTTACTGACAGATTATATTATCTCGGCAAATATACGGCCGGAGACGCGAAAGATTGCATCAAAGGAATGCTTGCAATCAACAGTGAAGGTTCCTACCAGAAGGCTCGTAGCGTGCTTGATGAGCGATTTGGAGACAAGTTTCAGTTAGCCCGTTCCTTCCGGGACAAGATTGACGCCTTACCAGATGTCAAGCCTGGTGATGGCAAAGGCCTTGAGAAGCTTGCCGACTTCATGGCTCAGTGCAACACAGCGATTGGTGAATTGTCTCACCTTGGGGTCCTGAATGATCCTGAGGAGTACGAGAAGATTTTGCGCAAACTACCTAGATACCTACAGCAGAGGTGGTTCGTAGAAGTCGACAAATGGCTCTATGGACCCGGTGACATTCAGAACAGTTCGGGCGGTCCACCGCGGTGCCATGATAATTATCCGCCTTTCTCCGTCTTCTGTGCCTTTGTACAAAGGCAGGCATGCATCGCTAGAAATCCAATGGCTGAGCGGTGTGCTGATTCCAGGAGTAAGCAGCCCAGTGACACTCGCAGTTCCAAGATCAAGGACTCGTATCCTAAAAGGTCCCCATCGCAGATCAGCAGCCTCGTCACCAGTGGTACCCCTGTTACCACTAATAATGCCAGTAGTGATGCCTGGGGTGTGAGAAGGAAAGCAACGTGTGCCTATTGTAAGAAGGCCCACAGGCTTCATGCCTGTAGTGAGTTCATGAAACTGAACGTCCCCGACAGAGCCAGTTTTGTAAAGAGGAACGGCCTATGTCTAGGCTGTCTCGGCTGGGGCCATATGAAGAGAGACTGTAAGTACAAGAAAACTTGTGATACCTGCAAGGCCATACACCCGACCATTCTGCATGATCCTGGCTTTAGGCCGCGCGATAGGAACCACCCCAGGAACGACAACAAAGATACGGCACAAGACCAGGACAACGGCGTACCGAAGGACGATAGTTCTACCCCACCCCAGGTCACAACCCACTTCATTGGAGCAGACTCCGGAGAATGTACCAGCTTGATAGTCCCTGTGACTCTGCGTCACAGGGATAACGTGAACGAAACAACCATCGTGTATGCCCTACTTGACGAGCAGTCCGATGGTTGTTTCGTGATCGATTCCGTTCTAGACAAGATAGGGGTAGAGGGCGAACCCTACTCCTTGAGGTTGGCTACCATGACATCCAATACTACTGTTGAATGTAGGCAGGTTCGTGGCCTTGTGGTTAAAGGTCTTTATGAGTCGCAGAGTTTTGACATGCCCGTATGTTACACCAGGGGAGGCATCCCAGCCAAGCCTAGCCAAGTTCCTAGACCAGAGAATGTTCGGCAGTGGTCCCACTTAGAGCCAGTCCATGGCAAGTTAGCTCCCTTCTTTGCCGATGTTGAGATAGGACTTCTGATTGGACTGTCTTGTCTGCAGGCCATAAAGCCTCTGGAAGTCCTACCTGGCAAAGAGGATGACCCTTATGGTGTACGTACTGCACTTGGCTGGGGCGTTGTTGGAATGTCTCCTCAGGGTTCAAGGCCACAACAGCGCCATCACTTTTCATTTAGAACACAGATCACGGAGGTAACCCCTCAAGCTGTCATGAATATGTTTGATGTAGAATTTGTTGAAAGGTCAGGCAGTGAGGAGGGCGTTGGCCTCTCAGTTGAAGATCGCAAGTTTCTGCAGATACTAGGGTCACAAATTCGTCAACTTGACGACGGTCACTATGAGTTACCACTCCCATTCCGCGATGAGAATGTAAGGTTACCCAACAATAGAGCCCAAGCTTTGAAGCGTCTGTCCAGCTTAAAACACAAGATGGAGAAAAATCCTCAATTCAAGGAGGATTATCTTCAGTACATGAAGGAAATGATTGAAAAGGGTTTCTGTGAGCGAGTGCCAGAAAATGAGAGCTGTCCCGAAGGCTCGGTTTGGTATTTGAGTCATCATGGGGTCTACCACCCAAACAAACCTGGACGTATCCGGGTGGTATTCGATTGTAGCGCCGAGTTTCAGGGCGAGGTTCTTAACGAGCATTTGCTCCAGGGTCCAGACCTAACCAACAACTTGGTAGGGGTCCTTTTGCGTTTCCGCAAAGAGTCTGTAGCTGTAGTCTGCGACGTGCAGTCATTTTTCAATATGGTCATGGTGAAGAAGGAGCACAGGAATTTTCTCAGATTCCTTTGGTATGAGGATGGCAAGCTGGTGGAGTATCGCATGACGAGACATCTTTTTGGGGCTCGATCTTCGCCAGGCTGTGCCACCTTCGCACTGAGGGCCAATGCTGACAAGTATGAATCTGAGTGCGGGTCAAAGGCGGCTGAGTTTGTCCGTGCTGGGTTCTATTGCGACGACGGATTGTCGGCTGAGAAAACTACTGATGATGGAAAGGACCTAGCATGTGGCAGTAGGAAACTTTGCAAGAAGGGTGAATTCACACTGAGAAGCTACTTAAGCAACGATAGGGAAGTTATGATGGCTGTACCATTGGAGGCTATGGCTAAGGGTGTGCAGGAGTTGAATCTCTTGTCAGAAAACTTGCCTACAGAGAGGACCCTGGGCCTTCAGTGGTGCACGCAATCAGATTCCTTCCAGTTCAAAGTGGTCATGCGGGAAAAGCCTGTAACTAGACGTGGAATATTGTCCACAGTGAGTTCGATTTTTGACCCACTTGGCCTGATTGCTCCCTTCATACTGACAGGACGTCGCATTCTGCAGAATTTGTGCAATGGCAAGCTACATTGGGACGACCCTGTCCCACCTGAAATTAGTGTACAGTGGGAAAAATGGTTTTCTTTTGGCTTGCTACGTCATCTGGTCTTTTGTTCGGCCAAATGTTCGGGCCTATTTTAAGACCAACATGTGAGTCTGCTAGCCCAAATAAAGCAAGAGCATGTAGTTGTCTATTGTAAACTCATTCCAAATATTTTTCTCCAATTTTCTTTATGGTTTCTGCATACGAAGTAGTGTAAGTCGTGTCCGAAAGTCATGCATAGGCCAAGGCATGATAGGGTAGTGTCATTATGCACAGCTGAATGGCCACCATTTTGAAACCAAGATGGCCGCCAAACTTTGCAAACATATTAATATTCCAACCAGGCTTGTATATCAAAATGATTGGATGAGAGTAAGGACACTCAGTCGACTGTATGAGATGTGGCTATTAACAGACACAGAAAGACTAGAAGGGTTATAAATCAAGTTCATACATTATTATTCAACTCATTTGCATATCACAGCTGAAAGTAACGGATAATACGTCTCAAGTACCATCGCATGTATTCACCGCTAGACGACCACAACCCCTCATTGTGCTGAATCTGGCTCACTTCCCTTCATCCAGCCAGATCTGAAATAAAGAATGATACCTCAAATCAAAGCATAATATCTCAGTCGGTATTGGTACTTTCTTTCAATTATCATTTATTGTCAATGAGACATCTCCCCCAAGGCTTTATTGGTTCAGAGAACAGATGGTGCTATAGCACACACAGCTATAGCCAAACATGGCCTGGTCACTCACAGAACACTGTCACGACTAAAACCATGCAATGCTGAATGCATGATCAAGGAAATGAAAAGAAAAACATTGATATTTTCACCAAAATACCCAACAAAACCTTTACATACAGAGCATTCGAGTCTCGGGACTGTCAAGAACAACATTCAACTGTCACGGGATAACAAGAATGAAAACATTGTCAAAGTATACAATAAACCTACTCAAACTGACTGAAATCAGCTGATTTTCTAAAGCTTAATTGGAAATGTGCCCGGATGTTAGTTATGAAAATTTGACATGTGCCACCATCGGCGAAGTTGGAACAACAAAATATATTATAAACTCTTGATTCCACACGAGATGTCAAATTATTTTCATCAAAACGGAGGTTTATACTTACAATTACAACTCGATCCATACATGTAAGACTTCAGAAGGGATTTTAGGAGTGTCAAATCTTGAAAATGCCTAAAATCGCTATATATTGACGGAATTTAAGCCTGTTTTTGACGAACAGCAAAACTTTCAGCAGTAGAGTTAATTTCCGGCTAGATAATTTACATAGGTCACATGCCCTTCTGAGAAAAAGGCGTCAAAGGTTTGACGAGCAAGTGACATCTGGCCATGCCTCCCGCCGTCCTCATTAGCATGACGTTATGGCGGAAGTTGTGCGTAATTTCTAATTTCTCCCCAAATACTTGATGAATTTCATTGAAATCAGAGAGAATGAAAGATTAGATACCTGTCAACCTTGGGTCTTCCTGGTTTCTTCATACATTATCGATAAGACACCGAAAATAACCGATCTTCAAGAGGTGTGAAAAGTTTTTTCGTCATTTTTCGTGCATGACGCGAAAATGCGCTGACGGAACGTCGAAAGTCACATGACCTGAACACCCTACTATACTATACTATTATAAATTGTCAAAGCTCTCGACCCGATGCTATGCAAGAACAAAGCTACATGAAACTGTTCATTTTGGTCAGCAAGTTTGGCTACAACTCAAATTAATCCACCCACATCTGCTTCTCGTTTTCGACAACACTACCCTCATCCAACACAAGACTCGATGGATGGGCTATCCGTCAGGGATAACAGCGTGACAGCAGCGGCAGCAGCAACAGGATGATCGTCAGCCATCTTCACACCTGACCTTGGGCGGAAGTACACTACGTACGTACACAACACACGTGCACACGATCCGACGAAATCACCGGCAAGGCGATGTCAAAGTTCATGACATTAACGTTTTCTCTGGCGGGTTTACATGCTTACATACACTTCATACACCCCCTTTTTGGTAGGGGTGCGTAAGCTATACATGCGTGAAGGAATTAGTGCATTTCTATTAGAAATTCTCTGTATAGCTTGAAACAAAAATTTTTGGTCAAAAATGGCGCTGATAAATATACGGGGTAGTTTCATGTGTCTGTGCGTCGCTCCAGCGCATCGGTAGGTCGCGCCCCATTGGCTGATTTTCAATTTTCAAGAATTTATTTCAATTATAGGGGGGTTCAGGGGGGGGCCTTTCCCCCCAACACATGCCTAAAAAAATCAGGAAACATTTATTTGTATTCTAATTAGAAAAACTGCCGCCTAAATCACGCATTACTCACAAAAATGCCGACGTTTTGTTTCAATTTTGCCGAGGTCACGTGACATATAGTATATTCCACACACGCGCGTGCTCGCCTGGTAACTGTTGCCAAGACGTGGTTCTTCAGTGTTTTCTCGAAATCACACTAAATCAACAATACAATATGATCCAAATAATACAAATACGCTTTTCGTACCATCTAACATGCACTTGACTGCCCACTGCGCGGGCAAATTAGCGAGAAAAAATTATTGTTATTGACTTTTTTTTGCCAATATACACCTGCGGAACCATTTCCACATCGGCCGTTGCCTAATAATCCCAACAATTTTAGGGGGGTTCGGGGGGATTTATCCCCCCGACACATACTCCAGGTCATCAGGACAGATCAAAGAATTGCATGTCCGCCTTAACAGCTTAAATCCTGTACAAAAGTGCTGTTTATTTGCGGAATTCAATCAAAACTCGCGCAGATTTGTGAAACAAGTCTCAGTTGGCAAATTGGCCGAACTCTCAATATACACCATCTAGATTCTGCACCCTAGCAGACAGAGAACAAACTACTTTCAACCGTCTGCTTCAGTGGCGTCCGCACACGAATGAAGACACAATTTCTATTCTTCCTTTCAAATTTCCCAAATTTCTTGCTATATTTAGTAATTTTAACAGCAGTAAACCAATTCAATTGATCATTATTACCATTCAGAACATACATAGAGACTTTTTCCATAACACGACCTTTCGCAATAATTATTTTTGGCATTTTGTGGCACTGGCACTTGACTTGGCAGTCACAACCAAGTCCAAAGACAATTTAAACCAATTTATTTTGGAGGGGGGTTTGGGGGTGTCCCCCTGGTTACAGGAAAATTCGTCCCCGGATAATTCGTCCCCGGAAAATTCGTCCCCGCAAATTCGTCCCTGGATAGTTCGTCCCCGAGGATAATTCGTCCCCTAGGAAAATTCGTCCCCGGATAATTCGTCCCCGAGGATAATTCGTCCCCGGATAATTCGTCCCCAAGGAAAATTCGTCCCTGGATAATTCGTCCCCTAGGAAAATTTGTCCCCGAAAATAATTCGTCTCCAGAAAATTTTACAAAGAGCTGATTGACAGGTCTTTCCAGGACTTTCATCATGGCGGCAGGATCGTTCGCCGTCATCACAAACAAGTAACATTTACGTCAAAATCTTTCAGTTTTTTGGAGGGTATTCGCCAACAAAATCAATATCCACGGATCTAAAACGTGTGCAATGTTTATAACTCACACAACGTAGTGAGTGTAATGGTTACGTGTGTGTATAAAGTGTAAACAAAATTCATATATCCATCATGTCCATCGAATCTGAAAAAATTTGTGCAGACCCATGACAGTTCCGGTTCCGGTACAGTTTGTTGCATTCCATACGGGCCGCGCTTGCCGATCCTGCTTTCACGACGCACCGCAACCACAGTTACCATGATTCCCATTGTTGACGCAATTATTTCATGACGTCATGAGCCATTGACCAATCACGCAAGTAGATTTATTCACACCGGCGCCACTGTCTTGAAGTGTATCTAAAAATCGTCTGCTAGAACATACAGGACAACAACGTCGGCGGAGACAGTTGTGACATTTCATTGCAGACGAAGTAAACGTCCTCTTCTTCTCGATTTACGTACTTTACTTCAAAAAGTCAGTTTTAACACTACTGCACAAATATAGAGTGGTCTTAAAGTTCCATTTGGATAGAGATTTGACGGACTGATTTGGAAATTCATTCCAACCATGCAACTGTTTCAGAAATGAGAAAAAGCTCCAGGGTGTCATGACATGCATGATGTGTCTTGCCTCTGCATTTTTGTACTCAGACATGTCAGAGGGCTTTCAACTTTCATATCATTGAAGAAATAATTCATTCCAATCTACAAGTATATCAATCACATCATTTATTTAAAAATCGTCTGCTAGGACATACAGGACAACGTCGGTGGAGACAGTTGTGATATTTCAATTTTCATTGCATAGAGATTTGACGGACTGATTTGGAAATTCATTCCAGCCATGCAACTGTTTCAGAAATGAGAAAAAGCTCCTGGGTGTCATGACATGCATTCAATTATTAACTCACCACAAAGAGCTGCTTCTGTCAGCAGATATGAGACAGCTACCGGGGCGGGGACTATTTCTTTATGGGGCCTTATTGTTCAGCGTCTCCAAGGAATTCTATTTTTAGAGTCCAATGGGGGGGTTGGGGGGGGGCTTCCTGTCACTTTCAGAGAACGGGGGAGGGGGTTTGGGGGACTCATCCCCCAATGTACTGGCTAAATATGTCAGAAGGACGGGGGTTTGGGGGGCTCCCCCATGTCAAACAGTTGTGTGAGTTCACTAGAGATTACTCTTTACATATTAATTATTAATATTAGGTCTATGCATCAAAAAGACGTATGAAATAAGTGAACGAAGCGGGCAGTACAGTACGTCATGAAGGATTGGTAAAAAACACAAAACCGGACCTGCCGCCGGCAAACAGTGCAAAGGATACAGTATTGTCACAGTTTGGATTTAAAACACGACTTTTATGTCATGGCAAAACTTACGCTGCCTGTGAAAATTTGGCCGAAATTTATTTTCGCATAGGCCCCCTATGGACGGTCTATTACTGAGTGAACCGCCGATATCTTGGAATTAGTACATCAATTACCCACCTCATTTTAAAGAAAGGTTGCTTAATAAGACCCCCTTTAGGAGGGGCTCTTAAGATACACGTGTGTGCGGGAGTATATAATGTAAATGAAGTGAAATAAAGAGAGTAAGTATTGTATATCCAACAAACAATTTTTTTTGGTTTTTCAAAATGGCGCTGAATAAATAAATCAGACCAGTTGTAGCGCTGAATTATAAATCAGACCAGTTGTAACTGGTTACGAGAACATCTAATTTAAATCTTCATGGGAATTCGCTACATATGCCTAAGAAATTGGCCAATTATATTGATATTTTTATTAGAGAAATATCCGTCATAAATAATGACAGAAAAGGTGGTTTTATATCAATTTTGTGTCGACATGGTCGAGGTCACGTGACATAAACAAAACAATCGCACACACCCGTCCAAAAAAGGCACTTTAAGAAAAACAAATACGTTTTCCCTGCTTAAAACCACACTGACGACTAAGTTATATTGGTCTACTGCCCAAATCTGAAGTATCAAAATGAATTACAAAGCGACATTCTGAACCCTAGCGGCCAATAATTAAACTACTTTCAGCCGTCTGCTCCGGTCTCGTTAGGGAGTTTTTCCCAAATGTACGCGATGATGACGTGCCCCATTAACAGGACGTAACATCTATTTTAAAGTGCGTTTCCAAAGTGAATGCACGAGGACAATCCATTTAAGTGTCGTATATCACTGGAAACGCCCGATTCCCGTGAATAAGGACAATCACAATGTATTACATTACCAAAACAAAAATGTGTCGGAAGGAACTATATGGATGGTCCCATCGCACCCCCCCCCCCCTCCAGCAGTATGACACAGAAGGGCTAGTTGACTGTCCACCGGGGGGGGGGGGGGGGTTGGGGGGAGCTTCCCCCCAACGCACTGGTAAAAACCTATGTCGACGGAGGGGGGTTTGGGGGGTGTCCCCCCATTGTAACAGCTGTAGTTGTTAGAGCTTGCACTTAACATATGCTCGTAGGGGGGTTCGGGGGAGCTCCCCCGACCTAAAGGGGGGCTCACTAAGTCCTTGACTTTACATATTAAGCCCCCCTTTAGGAGGGGCTCTTAAGATACACGTGTGTGTGGGAGTATATACTGATTTGATGAGAAATAAAGAGAGTAAAGAGAGTATATCCTACAAACAATTTTTTTTGGTATTTTTCTGAATTAACTCCGTTGAGTTTACCGATTTCTCCGCGATCTTCCGGTGGTGGTTGCTATCCCATTGGTTGAAATTAATTTAAATTAATTTAAATCTTCATGGGAATTCGCTACATCATATGCCTAAGAAATTGGCCAATTATATTAATATTTTTATTAGAGAAATATCCGTCCTAAATAATGACAGAAAAGGGTGGTTTATTTCAATTTTGTGTCGACAAGATCATGGTCACGTGACATAAAAACAAAACAATCACACACACCCGTCCAAAAAAGGCACTTTAAGAAAAACAAATACGTTTTTCCAGCTTAAAACCACACTGACGACTAAGTTATATTGGTCTTCTGCCCAAATCTGAAGTATCAAAATGAATCACAAACTAGAACTAGCTCTATTTAGCAAAAGTTGCGTGAAAAATTCGGGTGAGCGACATTCTGCACCCTAGCGGCCAATAATTAAACTACTTTCAGCCGTCTGCTCCGGGAGTTTTTCCCAAATGTACGCGATGATGACGTGCCCATTAACAGGACGTAACATCTATTTTAAAATGCGTTTCCAAAGTGAATGCATGAGGACAACCTATTTGTGTCGTATATCACTGGAAACGCCCGATTCCCGTGAATAAGGACAATCACAATGTATTACATTACCAAAACAAAAATGTGTCGGAAGGAACTATATGGATGGTCCCATCGCACCCCCCCTCCAGCAGTATGACACAGAAGGGCTAGTTGACTGTCCACCGGGGGGGGGGGGTTTGGGAGGAGCTTCCCCCCAACGCACCGGTAAAAACCTATGTCGACGGAGGGGGGTTTGGGGGGTGTCCCCCCATTGTAACAGCTGTAGTTGTTTGTTAGAGCTTGCACTTAACATATGCTCGTAGGGAGGTTCGGGGGAGCTCCCCCGACCTAAAGGGGGGCTCACTAAGTCCTTGACTTTACATATTACACTGTATAACAATTAGACTTACCGCTGGATCACAAATATGCTGTTTTTGATTAAAAAACGGCCCTATAAAAATGGACGATTTTTTGGAGAATTTTGGAGAAAATGTTGTTGCAGTCGTTGCATCACTATTCCAATCTAACCGGGAGGCCAATGGCTCATTATCGGCAGGGTGAAGACAAAGCACTTCTGATTAGTGAATGATGTGACAACTGATATGTCAGTCGAGGAAGACTGTCCCTGGATTTACCGGGCTGGAACTCAAAACTCGATTTCGCTTGTCCAGTCCACACCAGATCGACAGTCTCATTGTCTGTGTCATCCCTGGCCCTAGACTCCCTGGGTAGCCCATTGCGTCATCCTAATTTGGCACTGGACACTAGTGTAAGGGACTGCCACAAATAGTGGGAATTCGTGAGGCTGGACGATTAGTCAATGGGCATTGCTGTAACGAAACTGTAAGGGCTTTTTCTGACGAATCAGAATGCTCGACGTATGTAATGAGACAAGACGTTTAGGTCTAATCCTTAACACCAGGTGTCACGACCGGTTGTTACAACATGGCTGAGTACCAATAAAACCCATCATAATGTTATCCAAGTCTTCCGTATTTATACAAGAACTTACATGGTGTCAGAAGATGGTAGCTTACTAAAGCTGAAGATAAGTTTCCTAAGTATCGTATAACATCGCTTAGGAAGAAAAACTCAAGCCCAAAGTACTCTTAAGAGACACTGATTCCCCGCTCGCAAATCACGGCTCTGCATGCATACCCACTGTATACATTTTACACGTACGTACATGCATGAACACTGTAGATTGTAATGGTAGTTGATAAAGTATGGAATTAGTGAAACCTTGGAAACACTGATAAACCTTGTAATATTCAATGTAAACCATGGAATCACTGTGCAAATAGCGCGGGAAATCGGGTGCGTTCCTTCCACGATTTATACCCTCCCAACTGACAGTCTCGTCCCAGCTGACTTTATTGATAGCAATTTGCCAGTTAGTTCAGAAGCCAACATTTTTAATGTGGAGGATGACGTCATCAATTGGCAATGCGCTGTGGTCGTTAAAATATTTTATTTCTCTTCAATGGAAGCAAAAATTAGTTTTTATGATTGTTTTGTATTCCATAGACGATAAAGTATTATGCTCGGTACTAGATGCACGAGATCATAGGACAAACACACACGTGAATAAAAAAAACCGCTTAGAACTGGTGACATCACGAAAAGATATCTACATCCCTCGATGTGCAGGCCTACGTGAAGATGTACGAAATCGCTCACAGCGAAGGAATTTGTTCACATTTTTCATCTCCAAAACCTTCGGTAATAAACCTTCATCTACGTTTCTTGTCATGTATAAGGTGATGTACGGATAAGTGCCAGCCGGTACTGCATGATGTAGTCAATCTTCTCTGTATCACCCTGTATGATCACACCGCTCCGTAGCTCAAATAGGCCCCTTGTGGTGGCGTAGTAAG
The DNA here is from genome assembly GCF_910592395.1 of Lineus longissimus. Taxonomy (NCBI): domain Eukaryota; kingdom Metazoa; phylum Nemertea; class Pilidiophora; order Heteronemertea; family Lineidae; genus Lineus; species Lineus longissimus. The sequence continues at coordinate 7,248,901 of NC_088318.1, forward strand.
CGGAGCGCTGATTGGTCCATATTATGGGTGTGTGGTGGGCGTGTCGTGACGTGAATGCCCATATTTGGGAGATCAGTAATGTACACTGGAGGCGAGGTATGACTGGGTTGTTCTAAAATATAGATTGTTGAATCGGATATGCGACTGATTTCTAAACTACCGTCAAATTCCGATCTGATCATGTAAAAATAATCTCCAAATATTGATTCGTAACCACCTTAGGTTCCAATGGCATTATTTCATGTTTTTATGCATTTTTAGGACTGATTCCAAGGTTTATCACTGGTTCCAAGGTTTCACTGATTCCAAGCTTTATCAACTACCGATTGTAATACGCTAACATGGCGGAATCGGGTCTTCGAAAGCCAACCCAGCTGTCATTTGAGGGGAATGTTGCCCAAAACTGGCGCATCTTTGAACGAGAGTATGATATATTCGTGAATGCAGGATACAATGACAAGGCTAATGCAGTGAAGGCAGCAATCCTACTAAACTTAGCAGGCTCGGAAGCGATAGAGAGAGAACGTGCATTCAACTATGCTCCAGCTAAGCCTGCAAGGCCCAATCCTGCCGGGGGAGATGATCTTCCAGCTGTAGAAGCAGAGACTCCCAATGACCCAGATGTCCTAAAAAGAAAGTTTGCCGAACTTTGTAATCCGCGCACGAACATTATTCTAGAACGATTTAAGTTAATTCTCGAGTACAGAAGGATGGGGAAGCGTTTGTAACTTTCCTATCTGATCTAAAGAATAAAGCCAGTTCCTGTCAGTTTGGGGATCTGAACGAACAAATGATTCGAGATAGAATTGTGATAGGTGTACACCGAGATAATGTACGCAAGATCCTACTACGGGAAACGGACCTCTCTCTCGAGAAAGCTGTCCGGCTGTGTCAGATCCATGAAGTTTCTGAACGAGACGCAAAGGAGATGAGCAACGATAAAGAAGTCAACATCGTGAAATGGAAAACGCAACACAAGACGTATAACCGGGAAAGATCGACGAAACCAGGATTTCGAACGGAGAGAACAGATTCGAAATGTGGAAATTGTGGATATCAGCAGCACACAGGGAAAAATCGTTCCGATTGCCCCGCTTATGGCAAGCAGTGTAAGAAATGTTCTAAGTGGAATCATTTTCAATCAGTGTGCCGCGCATCGCAAAGTGCTAGTAGTAGTAAAACCGGGGCCTATCCGCGTAAAAAGTGGCAAATTTGTGAAAGAAGTGCAATTTTCGCATGATTCTGAGGAAAGCAGTGATACATTCTATATTGAAACCGTAGAAAAGTCGCATAATTCTCAGAAGGAGGATATCCATACAGTGTTGTTACTCAATAACGTGAAAACAAAAGTCAAAATCGATACAGGTGCTAAGTGTAACGTCATGAGTTTAGTCAAATTGCGCTGCCTCAAAGGCAAATTAGATGTGGTCAAAACATGTACACTAGTAGGCTTTGGTGGAAATGCCACTAAAACAGTGGGCGTCGCTAAACTACATTGTGTGCATCGTAGCACATTCCATTCAGTGGAATTTCACATCGTTGACAAGGATGTCAGTACCCTATTGAGAATTCAAGACAGCCTAAAACTAGGCCTACTTGCACTTAGCCGAGAAGTGTTTCAGATTGATTCAAAAACGTGCAAAAAACCTGAACTACCAGGCGTATTGAAAGATTTTCCAGAAATCTTTGATAGAGGGCTGGGTAAACTACCCGTGAAATACAAAATCCAGTTGGATCCAAGTGTGCCGCCTGTAGTTAGACCAGTTAGAAATGTGCCGTTAGCTTTAAAGGACAAACTTAAGCAGAAACTCGAGGAAATGGTGGAGAAGGGCATCATAACGCCAGTCTCTGAGGCCACCGACTGGGTGTCCGCTTTAGTGGTCACAACGAAGAAGGCCGCAGGAGACTTAAGGGTCTGCATCGACCCTGGCGACCTTAATAAGGCCATAAAGCGACCTCATTACCCCATGAGGACGATCAAACAAGTAGCAGCAGACATGCCACACCCGAAATACTTGACAGTCATTGATCTCAGTTCCGCTTTCTATCAGATACCAATTGATGAGGAATCGTCCCGTCTGACGACATTTGGAACCCCTTTTGGGCGTTACCGATATTTGAGACTTCCCATGGGCATTAGCTCTGCCCCAGAAGTGTACCAACAGGCGATTGATAACCTTCTCGCAGGTTATCCTGTGCATTCCATACATGATGATATGATCATCGCAGGTGATGATTCTGACGATCATGACCGCAATCTGGTCAAAGTCTGTAAACGTTTGGTGGAAATAAACGCTAAAGCTGCAATACACAAACTGAAATACAAAATTCAAGATGCACCATACAATGGACATATCATGTCTAGTGAAGGACTCAAACCGGACCAGGATAAAATTAAAGCTATTTTGAAAATGCCACCGCCAGAGGACACAACTGGCCTACTCAGATTCCTGGGCATGGTCAAGTATTTGTGTAAATTTGTGCCCAACCTTAGCGACAAATCTGCTCCGCTCAACGACCTTTTGAGAAAAGACAGAGAATGGTTGTGGGATGCTAACCAGCAAAAGGCTTTTGACATAGTGAAAGATGCCATCGGTGAGGCAACAGTCTTAACTTTTTATGATGTTAAGAAGGAGGTGACATTGACTTGTGACGCTTCCAAAAGTGGCTTAGGAGCCGCCTGTTTGCAACAGGGCCGACCGGTAGCATTTGCCTCCCGTGCATTATCAGAGTCGCGCAAATAGAGAAAGAACTCTTAGCAGTAACTTTCGCATGTGCAAAATTTCATGACTTTGTGTATGGAAAAGAAATTGTGATTGAAACAGATCACCAGCCACTAGTCTCAATTGTTAAAAAACCGTTAGCCTCAGCCCCCGCTAGGCTGCAGCGTCTTCTTTTGAGATTACAGCGCTACACTTTCAAGTTAGTGTATAAGAAAGGCAAAGAACTATTTGTCGCTGACACGTTATCTAGAGCATACCTGCTAGATGAAACCCCTGAGGAGTACCTAGACCAGGATCTTGAAGTTCTGAGTGTATTACCTATGTCAGAATCTAGACATAAAGAACTTGTGAACGCTACACGTGAAGACAAACACTTGAAAAAACTGAAACAGATCATCCAGCAAGGCTGGCCTGAGTCTAAGAGACAAGTTGACAAGGACATTGTTGATTATTTCAATTTTCGCGATGAACTGATTGTGACTGATGACGGTCTAATCATGAAAGGACAAAAACTTGTTGTGCCTAAGTTATTGCAGGCAGAATACACGAAACAGGCTCACCGAGGACACCCTGGGGCTGAGCTCACTAAGAATAGAGCCAGAGATGTGCTTTTCTGGTCTACCTTAAGTAATGACATTGACAATCTTGTTAAGTCTTGCAGTGTATGTCTAAGCATGAAATACCATCAAAGCAGGGAACCATTAAAGTCTTGCAGTGTATGTCTAAGCATGAAATACCATCAAAGCAGGGAACCATTAATGCCGTATCCAGTACCTACCAGGCCATGGGAAATTATTGGGACTGATTTATTCGAATGGCATGAAACCCAGTATCTGATCAGCGTTGATTCATACTCGGGATGGTTTGAAATAAATAGTATGCAGGACACTTGTACCAAGAATCTTATCCAGAAACTCAAGGTACATTTTTCCCGTTTCGGTATACCAGATCTTGTAATCTCGGATGAGGGACCACAGTACCAATCTCATGAGTTTGCCAAGTTCGCAGAAACTTGGGGATTCAAGCGTACAACCAGCAGTCCTTATTTCCATTCCAGCAATGGTCTTGCTGAAAATGCAGTAAAAGCTGCTAAAAGACTGTTAGAAAAATCCTACAAGGATGGGGCAGACTTTTATTTCAATCTTCTGAACTGGAGGAACACTCCAAGAGATTCTGTACTGGGATCACAAGCCCAGAGAAATCTATCGCGACGTACTAGAACAGGTTTACCTACTGCAGAAACCTTGTTGAAACCGTCAGTAATTGATCCAGCTAAAGTTCATAACCGCCTGACGGACCTTAGAAAAATGCAGAAAACATTTGTGGATGCAAAAGCAAAGCCATTAGACCCGCTTGAACCCGGTGACAATGTAAGAATGCAAACTAAGAAAGGGTATGACAGAACCGCTGTCGTTGTGAAAGAATCAGAACAGCCGCGTTCATTCATAGTGAAAGCATCGGACACTGGACTAGAATATCGCAGAAATCGCCAACATCTGCTAAAGACTCCTAATGCTAAGAAAGTGACATTCCAACAAGGAGAGGAGAATGAGACAGTGACCGCGAGTGTACCGCATGTACCGGACTTGAATGCGCCAAATATGAAGACTCTGCCACCGGGCAAAACCACTGTTGCAGCAAATGTTGCACCGCCGCAACCCGCAATACCACAGACTGCGAAACAGGTTGTAACTAGGTCTTGACGATCAATTGTACCACCCACGCGTTTCAAAGACTGTGTTCGTTAATGTGCTTTGATTTCAAGTCTCAAAGTCATTGTGTAAAACATGAATGTTTTGAGTTTCACCTATAGACTGCGCATATAACTTTGCAGTAGTGGTACCGATATATATTTAGCAACCACTTACTTTTGACTTTTTGCTTAACTGCATAATAGTGTGCCTATATATTTGTAGTGGTAGAAATCACTTTCTTTTGGTTACAGACTTTTGATAGTATTCATTGATATGGACAATACTAGTATCTTCATTTAGGTAGTGTGATTCAGAGCAATCGTTATCATTTAAATGATTCAGAGTCAGACATTGTAAGTCTAGTTTAAAGTTTAAGTGTTCAGACATTTGGACCATAGTTTCAGTTTAAAATGTTTTGAAGTTTTAACAGTTCATACTTAGTGTATCTTCTTTCGAAAAAGGGAAGGATGTAATGAGACAAGACGTTTAGGTCTAATCCTTAACACCAGGTGTCACGACCGGTTGTTACAACATGGCTGAGTACCAATAAAACCCATCATAATGTTATGCAAGTCTTCCGTATTTATACAAGAACTTACAACGTATACCGGCGCTTTGACATAGGCCTACATAATAGCGTAGCTGATATTCCTCCCATGATGATCTACGTACGCAATGCGTTGTATCGTTAGTTGACCTGAATAAACAACAAATGAAACGAATAAATGCAAAAATCAAAAAGAGGTGGAAAGGCCGATCAGTTGGGTGTACTTTTAAACAATATGGATGCTCTCCAGGCAGTAATTGACGAATATGGTCCGAGAGCTCCGATATAAATGGCGGGAGACCCTAACGCACAGCTCCCTAATTCTGACTGCGAAAGGACTGGTACGAAGCGAAATCTGTTAACGCTAATAGTGTACTCTTATATGATTTTCTAATCGCTGATGATCTTTCCGTGTCTGATTTCTTATTCAAGCAAGACGTAAAGTACACGTACTTTGTGCATAATGTGAAAACCTTTACATGGATAGATCACATTCTGTCTATAGTAAAGTACGACATCAACTCGGTGTATGTAAAATTTTGTCTGAGTCTGCGGACAATGTGAGTGATCACCTCCTGGTTTAACAGTAACAAATACCCCCTGGAAAAAGTGTCCGGCCCTATTGTATTCTGCAATATGGTTCTATAGACCCTGACCGTCAATTAGCTCAGAGATTGAAGCGCATAATAGAATCCTAAATTTGTTTCCCGGGCATTCTTGTTGCGATCACTGACTTATGCAGCTTGCCATCAGACAGCTGGCCTACTCCATTAGCATATCTGTCAGTCAGATGTCTTAGAGACTCTTCACCAATCACTACCACTTACTTCCTTATTTGTAAACCTCTCGCTCTCCAATCATATTGTTGTATGTACTTTACTTATACTATGTTATTTTACCAATAAGTTAGAGTTAGTTAGAAAACCAAGCTTGACACTTCTATGCGTTTGCATGAATCATCAGATATCAGCACGTGGTGCAAGCCCTATACTCTCCGTTCCTTTATCCCATGTGGAAGAAGTTCAGCGTCTTGACTTCGACCCCACATTGTTGGTGCCGTGACCAGGATCGATAACTAGTGGCTTACAAAAATGGATAGAACGATAAAAAGACGCGACAATCAACGGTCTCAGATGACCAAGCTATTCGAGAAGGCTGACAACATACTCGAAGCAGCAGAACCAGATCTTCGGATATTGCAACAGACTATTTCGAAAACCTTGACGATGAGCTCTCGAACGCCGCGGATAACGATGAGGATTTCGATAAACTTCTTAAGGAATCGGATGATTATCAAATAGACGTGAGCGATAAGCTTGTTCGATATGAATATTTCTACGGCCAACGTGAGCCTACAACTAAAACCGAGCCATCCGCCACAGCCGATACACTGGCACCGGATACTGGTAATACTCCAAGATCTCTCAAGGTAAATTTGTCCAAACTTTCTTTGACACCCTTTACCGGGGACATTCTTAAATGGCAGTCATTCAAGGATAGTTTCGACGCTGCAGTCGATAGAGACACCACATTGGACAATGTGCAAAAGTTTTAATACCTCAAAGCTCATTTGAGGGATGAAGCCGAACGTGTAGTTGATGGACTACAGCTCACAAATGAGAACTACACCCATGCTGTAGAACTTTTAACAAAACGTTATGGACAGAAACAAAAGGTCAGTGCAGCATACATGAAGGCCCTTTGGAAACTTGAAGGTCCATCGGAACAAAACGTTATGGACAGAAACAAAAGGTCAGTGCAGCATACATGAAGGCCCTTTGGAAACTTGAAGGTCCATCGGGTACTTTATCAAGTTTGACACAGTTTTATGATTCCATTGAATCATACACACGCGGATTAAACTCTCTCGGTAAAAGGGAGGACTCGTACGGTGATCTACTCGTGCCCATCATCCAGGAAAAGCTGCCCGCAACCATGAAAAGACAACTCGCTCGGGATAACGCTGATGATGGCGAATTGACACTTGACAAGTTACGTAAGGCGATTCGTCACGAGATCGATTCAATTCAGGCTTGGGACTCGATCGATTCTCTCAGCTTGGAACCACAAGCAACGGCAGCATTCGTAGCAACGACAGGCCAGAGAAATTGGCGGCAACCATGGCCACCTCCGCCATGCGCATTTTGCAAACAGACGGGACACAGGCCTCATAATTGTAGAACGATTACTAACAAGCTGGGAACGCAACGAAATTGCGAAACGAGCCAGACTGTGCAAGAACTGCCTCTCACGTCAACATCGTACCTTTGAGTGTGAGTCAACATTTCGTTGTGGAAAATGTAACGGCCGCCATCACACTGCCCTCTGTTTTGGCTCGGCCCAGCAGCATGCACAGCAGCCAAGCAGGCCTAATAATCGTCATAACAACGCACGCAGGAGCTCGGCCGGTGCCACACCTCAGCCCAGCACGGAGGAAAAGATCGAGGAAAAACGTGGAAATCGTCAGGGAACGAACGCCGACGAAAGTCAAACTGATCTTCAACAACTTTTCACTTCACACGGAGATGGTCAACACCCAGTTTTATTGAAAACTGCCGTAACGCAACTTCATGCCGGGAAACAGCAGTACGGGGAACAGTTCTATTCGACGAAGGATCACAGCGCACTTTCATAACGGAAAGTGCCGTACGGCAGCTGGATTTAAAACCTATAGGAAACGAGAATGTACATGTAAATGCTCGTCGGGGGTACAGTCGCTCCAAGTTTTGAATGTAGTCTTACGCAACTACAATAATTCTGAGGATATCAATATCCGCGCTCTTGTTGTGCCGAAATTAACTACGCCAATGCAATATCTTGTTAACCCGGATGTCGCAAAGTTGCCTCACCTACGTAACCTAACCCTAGCGCGCCCGCCTTCACACGTGGATACGTTTGAAATTTCTGTGCTAATCGGTGCCGATCATTATTGGGATATCGTAGGAAATCACATTGTTCGGGGCAAAGGCCCAATTGCCGTGTCATCAAAACTTGGATACTTGTTATCGGGTCCGAATCCCACAGTAACCGCATCAGTATTTTCTACAAGTGTAATGCACACGTCCATTGATACTCAAATTGAGAAGTTCTGGGACATTGAAAACATCGGAATAACGGATAAGGCAACAACGAAGGAAATTACATACGAGGAATACACTGAAACTCATCTGCGAATGGAAGACAACAGATACATTGCGAAACTGCCTTGGAGAGAAGACCATCCGCCGCTCCCAACAAACTACAACGTTTGCCAGGCCCGGACCAGAAACATGGTTCGTCGCCTCACACCTGACCTGAGGAAAGTGTATCATCGTATCATACATGATCAAATCGATAGAGGATTTATTGACCGCGTACTTAAGCTGAAAGGGTGGATGTCGTCCTGGGTGCCGACAAATGGTACCCAGGTTCGAGATTGACTGGACAATAAGCACCCTGGGTGCCATTACACTAGACAAACAGCACCCAGCTTCTTTTTGCCTGGCTTACGGATCTTAGGGACGAGGACGTTTCTTGCAATCTCGTTTTATCTCGCCCGTGGTACTTGCGGCATTAGCAGTGCGCGAAATAAAAAGAACAGATAAACAGAAAAAAACGCGTTTAGGCCTATACGTTTTTGAAAGCACATTTCGGATGATTTATTCAGAAAAGTTATGTTGGAGGGATATATTCAGAAAATTAAAAATTGTGTGATGACAAAATGAATGGATTTGCTGCGTATTTTTCTTGACAATCAGTCGATATTGCTCCATCTTGCAAAATGATGGTTATCGTGACACGTGACCTCCGTGAGCGTGGGGTTGTAGGTGTAGAAAAAGTGTAGAAGAAGAAGCTGGGTGCTCTTTGTCTAGTGTAATGGCACCAAGGGTGCTTATTGTCCAGTCGATCTCGAACCTGGGTACCATTTGTCGGCACCCAGGACGACATCCACCCTTTCAGCACTAGCACTGGTCTACAGAAACTTATTGATATCTGTGATGATTATGCAAGGGTATGGAGGTTTAGTTTAAGCATAAATAAAACTAAGTGTATGACCATTGACCCTAATATTTTTCAAACTGAGCCCCGGTGGTCTTTAGGTAGTTCGATTTTAGAAAATGTGGTATCTGTTGAGATTCTCAGTGTTATATTTGATCAAAGTGGTACATCGCATGAGTCGTATTAGGAAGTGCACCAAATCATATTATAGTTTCGTCAAATGGGGGTTCTGCTATGCCAACAGTCTGTGTACCAAAGCTAAATCTGAACTTAGGAGAGCAGTGTGTCCCCCCCCCTCTCTCTCTTCTCTACGGCATGGCTTCTGTTAATTTGAGAAAGAACGATATATAGAAGCTTGAGTCAACGCATTGCACGCTGGTTAAAAGATGTTTTGGGCTTAGCAAGTTGCACAGGCACAGCGCCCTCATCCGTGCTCTTAATATCAACAAACTTTCTGACTCATTAAAAGACCAGACGGTTGCACTTTTTATGCATATTAGTAAGGGTTGATTGCCCTGCGAGGGACCTGGTTTCGGCCCTCCTCAAACATGATAAAGGGCACGATTGTTGAGCGTTTAAGGTCGCAGGGTCTCTCTCCCGATGGGATAGCCGTGGGCGGATCCAACCCCTTCCCCCAATCACTCGCAGGGAGTGTGGTGTCGTGGATTCTCTCAGGGCCCTCTTGACGGCGAGGGATTTCAGCAACCCGTCACAATCGTTCAAGCTTATGCGAAAGCATATGCTAAAGGCCTTTTAACTTTAATAACTTCTGCATAATTTTAACTTCTGTTTGCGTGTAACGTGTTGTATCTATTCTCCTTTTAGGAGGGCAATAAACTTTATGATTATTATTATTATTTGCACTTTTTCATTGGTTGCTTCATGCCACTACCCTGATATGATCAGATCTCCCTGATATGATCAGATCTCCCTGATATGATCAGATCTCCCTGATCGGCACTCTTTCATTTTCTAACAGCTTAACTCACCCATATAATACCGGAAGTGATGAGTAGCACACACCAACTAGATTGTTCTTTCACCCTTGTACTATCCTGATCCAATATCTATTATTATTATTATCATCATCGCTATTTTCATGTTTCATGTTGGTATCCGATATTCTAGCATTTTTTGCCTATTTAGGATTCAAGTGTTTCTTCGTCTATTGGTTCACTGTTTTTGTAAACACTCAGGCTAGCTTCTGGCTGGTAAGTTTTGGTCACTTTCGTGCCCGTTTTGGGTTTTTTGAGGAACTTTGTTTTTCAAAATCATGCAAGATTCTCAGGTTCCTGGGCAAAGTAAGGCATACACAGCACCATGCAATAGGCCTTCAATTCAATTCAATTTATTCTCCACTTTTAAAAAAGTACAGAGAAGAAAACCCTAACAGTAATTATACATGATGGCTGACGTACAGGGTCAACGGTGGACACATGGCAAATGAATCACATAGGGGCTAAACTAGATTAAACAATCTGCGACACGCCAAGAGGAATTTGGCTAGTTTTACATGATTCTTACTTTGAAACAAACTTTTCATTTTTATTACATTTGGTCGAGAACAATAATATTTCGGTAGACAGTCTTTTCTAATTTCTGCAACTGCACTACATCCAAGAAGTAGATGGTATTCATCGCCAACTCCATTATTACACAAAACACATAATCGGTCTCCTCGTGGTATGCCCGTGTAAATTTACAGAGTATATGCCAGGAATTCAATTGTAGATAGTCTTCAAGGATAAAACGCTCTTTGAAAATTGTATAATTTGTACATTTAGGGGACTCTTGAATATCCGTATACCATTTCTAAACGAATTGATCTCTTAGTGTCCTTTTACCGTTTCCGTTAACCATGCAAAAATTTGATTTGTCTGGTTTAACCATAACACAGTGTAACCAGTTACATCTAGGATTTCCTTAATCTTATTAACTAAGCCAAGGGGATAAAAAAGTGCCATTTCTAAACCTTTCAAGTAGACACCTATAGACATGGTAGGTATATTTATCCTGTCGACCAGTAACAATTTTTGCCCAAAAATTTATCATCCTAACATTTATGGCAATCCACACGGGGTTTTTCCCAGTGTCCCCATACACCATGCATGACGGCGTAGTGCTTCGTACCTTTAACACATGTTTTAGAAATTTAGTGCAGGCGGGCCTAGATCACCAATCAATAGCAGCAAGTCATTCGCGGAGGTATTGAATGATCCAATTACTCAATTGGTCAAAGAGGACCCTTTCTGGGGTATGAGCCGAGAACGTGGAATACAATGCAGGTTTATTGATGACGGTACCTTGGATGCTTACCTAGTCTAAATAGCCAAAATTGTCGGAGCGGAGAATATTGTCGCCACTTCAAAGTGTGAGCGTAACGCGAAAGCCCCCCCCCCCCGGCTGCCATTTCCATTTCGCAAAATTCGATGGCCACCACATAACGTAGCCTACATTCTCATTTTAACGATCGTACAAGGGAAGAAGAAACAAAATGATTAATACATGAAGAGAAAACTCAAAAGTCTACAACACGCGGTTGTAACGGCTAGCACCGTTGAAGCATGATACATGTACTTTTAAGTTTCCAGATTCCTCGTTGACAGAAGTGTCTTTCAATAGGTCATCTCTTTGAACTACCGCCTAAACAACAACATCCTGCCTGTTTACCAGTTTGGTACATATGTATGCTACCTCAATAACTTAGTCCTATATCAATTGATTTTGTTTTCTCGACTTACAGTACCATGTCCCTAATTGACTTTGATTTTAGGGTATTCCGAATTTCTGCCTTTAAATGGTATATGATTTAGATTAAATAACTTTCGATTAGTTTTCTTGACACGTGGAAAGGAATTTCTTTGTCTAATGCGCATTTCGCCATAAGATTTGTTTCGAGAAGAATACATTTCTTCTACTCTGACAAAACTTTCGATTTTTGATACTTCTCCCGTGTTTACCCAAAGGCAGCAACGAGGTTTGTACTAATGTTTATATCAAAGATTCTTTTGATCTATTTTGTGTAATACTATTTTATGTTGGAACTCCGTAAAACAAGTTTTAGATCCTGAATTTGGGTCGGATGACCTGACCTGTTAAGAACAATGGTGTCGGACAGCAATTCTTGTGAAAAGCTATGTTTTATATCATTTCTATTGGTTAAATTGCATAGGCCTAAACTGAAATTGTTGTATAAGATATTGAATTCATTTGTTTTCTTTGATTAAGTTTACAACTTGTTTCGTGGATGTTTTGGTTGCATTTAATTGTGTTCACTCGTGTGTCGCGTGGCATAGGCTACTTGTCGCCATGTATGAGTCATCGATAGGCCTATCCTTTCGCATCCGGTTGGCTTCATTTAACCGAGCATGCTGGAAATATGTTAATCGCGCACCTCTCTCTGAAGACAGGGTCGCCCTCTTTTATTGTAATAGTATAATAGTTTGGAACATGAAGTGGATATTGATATGTCATTCAATTCTTAGCACAGCTTTTATTTAGAAATTTGTATCATTTGTATCGATATTTTACTCAGTGTGTATACAACATTGTGTCGTTACAGTTTTTACGTCGTAACAGCAAACGACTTAACAGCAAAAGGCTGTTTAACCAACATCCAATAAAGATGCTGTGCCAGTAGATACAACCTATAACTCATTGACTTGTCGTTCATGATTGGGGACAACAGGCTACAGTAAAAACTCGCCTACCAAAAGATCTTCTCGCCAGAGGAGAAAACGTAAAGAACGACTACCAATCGAAACTCGCCAGGAGTGTGAGTGATGATGGAAGAAAACGATTTGACGTCTGTCGCGTGCCTGGTGTAATGATGCGTTAATTTCCTCCACGTGCCGGTGTAAAAGAAATGCAAGTCCGCCCGGAACAAAGGTCCTACGGACGTTGGTTCCCAAGGAATGGGGGCCCTACGGGCCCCCATTCCTTGGGAACGGTTGTCCTAACCGGACTGCCCTTCCTGGGCTACGATTCCTATATATATGAAAGGAAGGTAGGACTTTGATTACTGGGGGACTTAGATTCCCAGGAGTTAGAGTCCGGCGGACTCCAGCTAGGTAGGTCGTGGGTTACTTTTACACCGGTCGACCTTCATTACAGACGTGGCCTAGCAAAACAAGATCACGGACACGCCGTGGGAATAGATGTTAGGATCTACGGTTGTTGATGAGAGCAGCGGACAGTATTGGAGTTGCGGTATTTATATGACAATGCAGCAGCACGTCTTCAGAACGAAAGGAACACAGAAGTTAGAGACACTTAGTGTTTATTATGACATCCAAAGACAGTCTTCACGATTTGATAACTTGATGAACATTGTGCTTGGACTAACATGCGAACTCTTGCTAATTGTAATTTGATTTTACATATTGATGGGTCTGTAAGAGTAGAGGTAACAAATCGATCCGTCCCTACTATATTCCCACTTTAAAATTACGAGAGTTACAGGCATCAATGTTTCAACTGCCATCCTTCCCCTCAGAGTAATGCTATGATAAAGTGTAGATAATTGATATTTATCTACTCTATTCCTTAAAACCTTTTTGTTTCATAAAACCTTAAATATGTCTCATTTACATCAGCAGCGCAAGGCCGAACTTGAAGCTGAGATACAGCAGATAAGAAGTGTAATAGGGAAGTTGGACAAAGGGATTGCGACTGCAACAAAGGTGAGTGAGTATGAACAGGGGCTTCGAAGATCAGGCCGGATCCAGAAGTTGAGTGAAAAGGCAAGGCAAAATCGTGAAGCTGAATGCACCAAGAAATTCTGGTATGTACATGTATATCATAGATTATCCCCACAGGTCCTAACAGCTGAAGAAGACTTAAGGGAAGAACATACCTTAGATTCGTTGAGGCTAGTTATTGATGAATTAATTAGCCGACGAGATTATTTTGAATCTATTTGCCTGGATTTAAGAGATATTTTAGTGGAACCCCCTGCCGCTGATATTTCGCAAGCTAGGGACAGACTTCTTTCAGTAATTAACAGGGTCATCCGAGAGGCTGAACGGATGATGAAGGATGAGATGAGCAGGAAGGCCCCATCTGTTGACTTGGCTTCCTTACACCGACGTTCGCCATTGCCCCTTACTACAACAAAGGAGGACAGGGACGAGCCTCAGACTGAAGAAGAGAAAGACGCAAGTTCAAGAAGCTCAGTATCGAGCCACTCGAGTAAATCTCGCAGAAGCAGCGCCTCCTCCACCTCATCCAGAAGAAGAGATGCTGCAGCCAGGGCTGCCGCCCTCAAAGCCGAACTCCAAGCACAAACAGAAGCTGCAAGAAAGGAAGAAGAGCTGAAGGCAATGGAGATCGAAGAGATGAAGCGGCGAGCAGAAGCCGAGGCAAGAATGATGAAACGACGTGGAGAACTCGAAATGCAAAGGATCGCGCACAAGCTTTCTATAGAAGAAGCAAAGCTAAAGGTCTATGAAAAGCAGGATCTCACCATTGATGAAAGCCCCCCGACGATTTCCTTTCATGGGAATGAAGACCAAATGAACGAAGACGAAGGACTGTCGGAAAACAGTGATGTCATCCTGCAAGACAACAAAGAGCCCATCACTGAAAGAATGGTAGAGACAACCAAGCCCGAGCCTGACCCTAGACTCACGCCCGAAGCCAAAGTTTTCACGCCACTTCCTCAGCCGGCTCAGCCTGTTCAGCCAGTACATGTAGGCTCAGTATCGAACAACGAACTGTTGACCATGACAAGGGCTCCGGCAGAATCGATGCAGTTAAATCGCCTCCCAGTGCCAGAACCATCGATATTTACAGGGGACCCACTCCTGTATCCCGACTGGATCGCATCCTTCAAGTCACTAGTGGAGTCCAGAGGAATTCCAGCCCAGGAGCGCATTCATTTTTTGAAACGCTAGTTGGGCGGTCCAGCTAAAGGTTACTTCCTCCTGAAAAGTGAGCAGGCCTACGAAAAAGCCAAGAAGACCTTAGAAGAACGGTTTGGCAACGCTTTTACCGTTACGGAACATTTCCGCAAGAAACTTGACGATTGGCCGAAGATCAATGGCAGAGACAGTGAGGCTCTGCGCAAATTTTCGGATTTCTTATGTCAATGTGAAGTAGCCATGATTGACATCAAGGAATTGTCCGTCCTGAATAATGTCAGAGAAATTAAACGACTGTTGTCAAAATTACCAGAACGGATTGTTAATCGCTGGAATCGTAAGGCTGCCCATGTAAAGGCAGCAGTAGACAAGTATCCCGATTTCCCGGCATTTTCCAAATTCATTCATGACGAAGCCGAAATTGCTTGTGACCCCATGACGTCTATAGGTTCGCTCAGAATCGCTTCTGAAAAGGATAGGACCAAAGAGATCCACCCCAAGAAACGGAGTGTCCTGGCCTCTGGATCAAACGAAGAGAAGCAAGGCCCTCCACCGAAATTCGACAAAGCCTGCCCAGTCTGCAAACGCCAAAATCACGCCCTGAAAGACTGCACTGTTTTTGCAAAGAAACCGTTGCAAGAAAGGCAGGAGTTTGTAAAGAAAAATGGTTTGTGCTATGGCTGCCTCAGCCATGGGCATATGTCCAAGTCATGTACCGCGCGCAGCACATGCAAAACGTGCAATAAGAAGCACCCGACCTGTCTCCATCAGGAACGAACTGATGTGAAGGTTAAGGATGCTCAGGAAAAGAAAACCCAAGGTCCTGAAGCATCAGGGTCCAACCATCGCTGTAAGACAGAAACTACAAAGTATGACAGGGATCAAATTTCATCTATGATTGTCCCTGTCTGGGTATCTAGCCATGATAACCCAAATTGTGGGGCTCTAGTTTACGCCTTACTGGACACGCAGTCAGACACAACATTCATCCAGGATTTGACAGCGGGGAAGCTGAGGACGCAGTCACAACCTGTCACCCTAAAGCTGACGACCATGACCTCGCGGAGTGAGACTATTCAATGCCACAGGTTTCAGAACTTGAAAGTTCGTGCATACCATTCAAGCAATTGGATTTCGCTGCCAACGACCTATTCGCGTGAGCTTATCCCAGCCGATGTGTCGCACATCCCAACACCCGAGGTCGCAAGAAGATAGCAACATCTAAAAGGGATATCTCATTATCTCCTACCGTTACAGGAATGTGAGATAGGACTTTTGATTGGCTATAACTGTTCCCAGGCATTGGCTCCTCGACAGTCTGTTACAGGAACAGGAAATGAACCCTTTGCTGTCCAGACAGATCTCGGCTGGAGCATCGTTGGCTGTACAGACAATAGGGACACCTCTGAAGATGCGCTTGGACTCACCAATCGAGTCATTACTCACACCGTTCCAGACAAATTAGGACCAGCAATCGCAATTTCATCGCCATCTGAAGTCCGATTTGTCTACAAGACGACAATCAAAGAAGTGGTCAGCCCAACCGTTCTGAATCTCCTGGAATCGGACTTTGTTGAACAGAAAGAACAGAACGCGTCCAAGATGTCCCAGGAAGACCTTGACTTCCTGAAGATAGTGTCGGATGGAATTTGCCATCAAGAGGACGGCCATTATTCCATGCCACTTCCTTTCAAAGGATCGAGACCGGTGTAAAAGTAAAAAGTGTCCCCCCTGGAAAAAGTGTCCGGCCCTATTGTATTCTGCAATATGGTTCTATAGAGACCCTGACCGTCAATAGCTCAGAGATTGAAGCGCATAATAGAATCCTTTGTTCCCGGACATTTTATCCTAGGACATTTTAAACTTCTACACCGGCACTACCCAACAATAGGTTTGTGGCAGCCAAAAGAGCCAGTAGCCTTAAACGCACATTTGAAGCCGATCAGAGATATTTTGATCATTATAAATCCTTCATGGAGGATATTTTGAAGCGAGGAGACGCCAAGGTGGTACCAGCCACTGACTCAAACCCAGGCCACACTTGGTACATACCACACCATGGGGTGTACCACCCAAAGATACCTGGGAAAATCCGAGTAGTATACGACTGCAGTGCCAAGTTCAAGGGAGTTTTACTCAACGACCACCTTCTCTAGGGACCCGACTTGATTAACCCTCTAGTTGGCGTCCTTTGTCGCCTCAGAAAAGGTCGCATTGCAGTCATGTGTGACGTGGAAAAATTTTTCCACGCCTTCAGAGTCCACTCTAAGGATCGAGACTACCTCAGGTTTTTGTGGTGGGAAGATGGTGATCTCAACAAGGAACAAGGAACCCATAGATCATAGGATGAAAGTGCATCTGTTCGGCGCCGTTTCTTCCCCAGGTTGCGCCAACTTTGGACTGAAACAACTGGCCAAAGACCACGAAGACATTGGAAAAGAGGCAGCAGATTTTCTGCAGAAGGACTTCTACGTCGACGATGGCATCAAAAGCGTTGAAACAGTCAACGAAGGTGTCGATTTAATTATGAAAGCCAGAGAAATCTGCGCCAAAGGAAACCTTAGGCTACACAAAATAGTGTCAAACAGCCGAGAAGGATACCAGAAACGGAACGTGCTACGTCCGTTAAAAACTTGACCTTGACCTTGACCTTGACCTTGAAGACTCACCAATAGAGCGAGCACTTGGTATTCAGTGGTGCTTAGAGTCGGACTCATTCTGTTTCCGCCTTACACTGAAAGATCAACCCCTTACAAGAAGAGGCATCTTGTCAACTGTAGCGTCAATCTGCGACCCATTGGGTTTCGTTGCACCATTCGTTCTTCTTGGAAAGAAACTTCTCCAGCAAATGTGCGGCAAGGCCATGAACTGGGATGACCCCCTCTCTGACGAACTCCGACCTTTGTGGGAGCAGTGGAGACTTGAACTAGGAAAGCTCTCAGCTATCAAGATATCCAGATGCTATAAACCACAGAACTTTGGAGAAACAAAGACAGCGGAACTACACCACTTTTCCGATGCCTCCCTAAGTGGCTATGGACAATGTTCATATCTCCGCCTGGTTGATGACAAGAAACAAGTGCATTGTTCACTTGTCATGGGGAAATCGAGAGTTGCTCCACTGAAGCCGGTAACCATACCAAGATTGGAACTTCAAGCGGCAGTTGTTTCAACCAAAATAGGCGACCTCCTCAATTGGGAGCTGGACATAGCAAACATAACGAACATGTACTGGACAGATTCAAAGGTAGTCCTTGGCTACATAAACAATGAGGCACGCAGATTCCACATCTTCGTCGCCAATCGCGTCCAGAGGATACGGGACTCCACCGAAGTCAATCAATGGAGATACGTTAGCACTCATGAAAATCCAGCGGACTTGGCCTCAAGGGGTTGCAGTTCCGAGGAGATTGAATCTTCCGACTGGTTGGTCGGACCTGCTTTCTTTTGGAAAGATGAAATTCCAATTGACAAGGCGACTACACCACAGCTGCTCAGTGATGACCCTGATGTGAAAAAGATCCATGCAGTCAACACAGTTAGATCATTTGAAACAAGAACCTTGTTGCACAGAATTGGCAAATTCTCAACCTGGTCTGCTGCTGTATCTGCTGTGGCCGTACTCCTTCGATGCTGTTTGAGAAAGAAAGGACACGAACCATCCTCCCCACAAGAGCTCCGTGAAAGGGCTGAAAGGTTGATCATAAAGATGGTTCAAGAGGAGTCATTCGCTGATGAAATGAGCCAACTCAGAAAAAGAGATCATGAAACACCCTCAATAGTTAAAAAGGACAGTCCACTTCACAAACTTGACCCAACCTTGGATGAAGAGGGGATATTGAGAGTCGGAGGAAGACTGAAACAATCCTCAATTGAGTATGGCGTGATTCTTCCAGGGGCAAGCCATATCACAACCCTGGTCATTAGGCATCATCATGAGAGAGTTGCACACCAAGGCAGAGGATTGACGATGAATCAGATCCGTAGCTCTGGAATATGGATTCTTAGTTGCAGCTCAGCAGTAGGATCTCACATTTACAAATGTGTGACCTGCAGGCGTCTCCGTGGTAGACCCCAAGAGCAGAAGATGTCAAACCTCCCAGAAGATAGAACAGAAGCATCTCCCCCATTCACATACTGTGGCGCAGACTGTTTTGGACCCTTTTATGTCAAAGATAACCGGAAAGAAGTCAAACGCTACGGCGTAATATTCACGTGTCTGGCGCTAAGGGCAGTACACATTGAGGTACTTGACGACATGAGCACCGACGCATTTATTAACGGTCTGCGGTGTCTTATCGCTATTAGAGGCACGGTCCGAAAAATTAGATGCGACCAAGGGTCGAATTTCATTGGGGCAAAGCATGAAATAAAACTTGCCCTAAATGAGCTGAACGCTGATATGATCCGTGCATATTTGTTGCAGCATAGCTGCGAGTTTGATATGAATCCACCAGCAGCCAGCCATATGGGCGGCATTTGGGAGAGAATGATCCGAAGCACTCGAAGTATTCTCAACGGACTCCTTGACCAGTCAAAGTGCCAACTCAACACGTCATCATTACGGACATTCTTATATGAATCAATGGCAATCATTAACAGTAGGCCGTTAACAGTGGACAACCAAAGCATCGCCGCCTCTAATGTCTACGACCATATCACGTTGAAAACACCGGTTCTCGTCCGATCAACGTAGCCAAGCAACGTCGAGCGTGGTTAGTACGTGGATGGGTGACCGCCTCGGAATACCGCGTGTTGTAGACTTTTGAGTTTTCTCTTCATTTCCCAATCATTTTGTTTGTTCTTCCCTTGTACGATTTTTAAAATGAGAATGTAGGCTACGTTATGTGGTGGCCATCGAATTTTGCGAAATGGAAATGGCAGCCAGGGGGCCGGCCTGTAGGTCACGCACCTGTATTTAACCAATCAGCTCAAGGTTGTACACGAAAATAGTTCAGTTTGAGACGAATGCGTGGTCTCATCATACCAGTTGAATGTTATTTTCCATTTCAAATATACTTCTTCTTATATTGAGAATAAGGTGTGTTTAAAGTGATGAAAATGATTAGGTAGTTGATAAAGCTTGGAATCAGTGAAACCATGTAACCAGTGATAAACCTTGGAATAGTCAGTTCTAAACCGTGGAATCACTGTGCAAGTACCGCGTGAAATCGGGCGCGTTCCTTCCACGATTTATACCCTCCCAACTGCCAATATCGTCCCAGCTGACTTTATTGATAGCAATTTGCCAGTAGTTCCAGAATCAACCTTTTTGTGGAGGATGACGTCAGAGTAGTAGGTATAATGTCCCTTTCAACGCCCAAAATCCGAGGCACAAAGTCCGAGGGTCCCGGGGCGCTGAAAGGTGCATCATTCGACGCCCGCGACAAATGCCCTCCCGTGATATTGTGCTTAAAGAATTTTTTCCGCGCTTCGTGTAAGAGCTCAAAAATTCGGCGCTTTCCGTCCGCGCTGTCCACGGGAGGGCATTCGTCGCGTAGCAGAGTACAAGCAGCCCGATGCCGCAACGAGCACAGATTAATGTGCACTCTTATTCGCGCTCCTCCTGAGGTTTTACGGGCTGCTGTCACAAGCCGAGCGGAGCGAAGAGTGTGGATCAATCAGGGTCTCCACCATCGGGAAAGTCTGTTCGGGGCAAATAGCCTACTGAAGCATTCTGTTGCTATAACTGGGATGTTATCAGTGTCTGGGCAATCCTTGTCATTGGCTATGCATAGAGACTGCTCATCCTAGCTAAAATTATGACGCGAATTGCCTCGACTTGTCACCACATTTTAGCTCCAAAGCAACGAGGTCTGTCCTCTTCGTCTCGCATGGTGGCCGGGTTCGTATAGCGCAGGAAGAGCAGGACAGGACAACTCTCCAATCCTAGTCTTTGACTGCTCATCTTAGCTAAAATTATGACGCGAATTGCCTCGACTCGTCGCCACATTTTAGGGCCCTGTCTCCACAATGTCCGGTTAGCTCCGAAGCAACGAAGTCTGTCCTCTTCGTCTCGCATGGTGACCGGGTTCGTATAGCGCGGGAAGAGGAGGGCAGGACAACTCTCTTGCGCCACCCTTTTCCTGATGGAAGGGTGGATATTTTGACATGCACATGAAGAAAGAATAACTCATATACGACGTATTTGTGATATGAAAAAAAACTTTTATTTCTGTTGTCTTTTCACATCGTTTTGTTAGATTTTGTCTTCATGCATAACATTTTTATATGCTTAAAGACCCAGGCGCGTCCGACCTCGTGACAAAAATGCAGTTTTAGACATGCTTATGCATTTTTATTCTGTTTCCCTGATTGGTTTTTCGATGACGATAGCACATGTACACTGTATGTGTGCCCGGGCTGAGCGTTTGCTTGGCTCACTATATAGAGGAATACATCTTCTTCTTAATGCTCTTGGTCTTCGTGCATGTTCACCGCTCGAGTATACGCGTTTTATTTTTATAAACGCCCTATAGAATGCTTAATATATTCCGATTCTAAAATCAACACTCAATGGAAGATGCCTGCCGTACATGGCGCATTTTGCTATGTTTTTCGGAAGAAGCTCACCAGCCATGAAAATAGTTGTCTCAAGTTGGCTATGCTTATAATATAAAGTTGGTCGGGATTTTCCATTGATCTTTGTTATACAAGAGTATACCTTTCTTATGAAGGTCTATAAGAGTATTCAATGGCCTATATATATTTGCATTCAATATTTTTGTGTTTTAATAAGCATCATTATAATGAAACTGATGATGAAGCTACTGTTATTCTGAGTCTAGAATGCAGCAATGAAGGATGTCTGATGCGGCGTTGCTTTTTCCTAATACGCTCCGATGTTTTGCGGGAACAATCTCCCGATCTTTAGCGCGACAATTTTAGCGTCTGATCGACTGCATCCTTCACAACAGCAAAGGTAAGAAACATTTCATTTTCTTCATTGGTCTTACTCTTTTGACATTTACATAAGTTGCATAGTAAGCAATGAAACCTATATCGGGGTTTCAGATGAGCTCTAAATAAACCGTTAAAAACCACACGCGTGCAACTATTTAATTCGTTAATAATTTTTTTCGTTCGTCAGAAAAAAAAATTACTCAATTTAAAGATCTATACTTGCTCGCGTATGGTCTTTACATGCATTCAGCCAACAAGTTTTATAAATAATATTCATTTTACAAGAAGAGATACACATTATTAATGGATACATGATGTGCTTGTTATATATGCTGTCAGTCTGCCCCTTACAATATCTCTTTTGAGCTTTTTGCGATGTGGAAATGGAGGAAACTGGAATCGAACACTGATTTATGATCAGCGGCAAATGTTTTTGTTACAAAATTGTTCACCATTTCATCGTTTTCGTTCAAACGATTCTTATCAAAACTGTTCACTATATCCCGCATGGTGTGGCTTCTACATTTTTGGAAAATATAGTAATAACGTGTTGTCCACAAACTGTACTGAGTGGTTTTGGATCATGCGTGTATTTTGCCTGTAATGTTTTCTTGTGCCTAGAAAATCGTAGAATGTTGATACAGCTGGCAAAAAGCCGTACGGATCATAATATTCGGGTATTTGATTTGGAGAAAAGTAAAAGCCAATCCAATGTTTGCCTGGACCGGAAGCGATGTCCGTATTCACAACGTATGTACATGGTTTTCTGTCTCTTGGCTCTAACGGCAGTGTATCAGCCGCGCAAACTTCCACGAAGGTTGTTCGTGTTTCCAAATGTCGTTTGAGAAGACGATCGATTTCCTTATTATTCATTGAAGGTGACTGTGCGATTGTTGTCAATTTCCACAATAGCGTCGAATTCCATATAAACTACAATAGTTATACTCTTATCGGCTGGTTCTTTCAAGCGAATGTCAAGACTTATGTTTCCTTCACGTACCAAGTTTTAATTGGAACCTTTTGAATCATCTGCTAACAGGTTGAAGACGTAGAGAGCGTATCCTTTCGGATAATCCTCGTTCGCGTTTGTAGCTATTCCCTGGTCAGTTCCCCCAAACGTTAGTTCCGTGTAATACCGTGAAGTAACCGGGTAGGAACTGATCGTTGCCGTAATCGAGTTTGATCGTTTCAAACGGTACTGGCGTTCGGTTTGTCGCAACGTAATACTCGACACATTGAAGTGTTGAAAGTTGAACGGGTTCTTGTCCAGCGTTCCGTTGAAAGCGTTGGACTCCACCAATCCTACGACGATTCTTCCCGGTAAACGACCCTGTAACAAGTTATTTTCTGACAAATCCGAACGGTTGGCACCACGTGTATAAAACTTCATTTGAACCGATGTTACGGGATATTTGGCGGGTCCTTGTAAAAGACGTTCCTCATGGCTAAGGCGAACATGTTCGGCAATAGTTTTGATATTGATTTTCAAAATCGCTTCCTCCAAACTAATCGTGTACTTCTGGGTGTTATCCTTGGCCATTAAGACAAAACTGGGGTCTTGTCTCACCAATCTTACCGTCAGTTTTACTTGACTCAGAATTATTTTTTTCTGCGCAAAGAGTTCGTTGTGAATCTGCCCCAGGCATTCTACCGTTTTACTGCCTTTTGTCCACTTAAAGCGAGCATTGTCACCTTTGTTTGCACTTGTTCCTGTTTTCACGGTATTACCCTGTAGATCGGGGTTCGCTGTGTCCTTGTAATATCCACCAATTTGGAGCTGGTCACTTTTTGATGCCTTCGAGAACGAAAGGGTGGACTCGAGATACGATCGATAGCCGTACATCTGATCGTGCCCCTTACCTGTCTTCAATTGGCGTAAACCTCAACGATAAAATAATTGATGGGAAACACCAGCGATTTATCGGGAAATGGGTCCGCTGTCGTGAGTACTGCACCATCTTTGTCCAGTATCCTGAATTTCAGATATAAAAAGCTGTCTCCCAAATTCAAATATTCGTCTTCGGCGGCGTTGACCCTAAATTCAATTGGACCACCCTTGTCCAGGGAAGTGATAGGATGGAACTCTTTGAATGAACATGCACAGGAAGATACAATTGACTGTCTTGACTTATGCATAACTGACAATGGTTCCTGGTTGAAGGAGAACATGCTGAAAAAGAACGACGACAGGACGGAGGTGGCACTCTTTGCATCCATTCATCGTTCCAAGACCCTGGATCACGTTTCGGTGAATGTTGGTGACTCTATCATTGACTCTGTGGCATGCGTACGAAATTTGGGGGTGATGTTTGACAAGAAAATGAACATGGAAGCACAGGTGAATGCTGTCTGCAGATCGGCCTACGCCCAACTGAGGAATGTTGGACTTATCCGACAGTATCTCAGCGCTTCTGCGGCCCGCTCGCTAGTGTGCGGCCTAGTCACATCACGGCTGGACTACTGTAATTCACTGCTCTATGGCATTTCAAAAGACCTTATGAACAAGTTGCAGAGGGTGCAGAACGTGGCGGCCCGCATCATCACGCGCACCAAGCGTCGAGACCACATCTCCCCTGTACTACGCGAGCTCCACTGGTTGCCAGTTGAGCAGAGGGTGAACTATAAAATCCTCATGCACGTTTTCAAGTGTGTGCATGGAACAGCCCCGGGTTACCTGTCAAGCCTAGTTAATATCTACAGGCCAGGCAGAGACCTTCGGTCAGCTGATGACAACAGACTGGAAGTTCCAAGGGCCCGGAGCAAATATGGAGAACGTTGCTTCTCTTTCTCCGCTGCTGTTCTGTGGAATGCGCTCCCTTTTGAGGTCAGGCAAGCAAGGAGCCTTGCATCATTTCAGACGATGCTAAAGACTCATCTTTTTCGACAATGTTATCAATATTGTAAAAGCGCCTTTGAACGGAAAATAATCTGAAAAGGGCGCTTAAATTTAAATATGGTATATACATACATACATACATACATACATGAACTGTCCTCTATACTCGTCTGTGTGGGCTTAACTTCAAAGAGTTCCAATTCGCTACGTCCGCAATCGCAAGAGTCCGTATCCAATAGCGACATGATAGCTCTTATATTTTAGCTGAAGAAAATGTTGCCTCCCTGCTGTTGTCGTCGGTTTTTACGCGATTTTCTCTTCCTTTTTCCTCCTTGGGACTCCTGGGCCCCCACATGGGCTTTTCCTTGTTTTGTGTGTCTTTTGGCCGTTAAACTCTGCCCAATTTCTTCCTCTGTATTATCCGGCGCTAAGATTTGACGCTTGATCCCGCCAACAACTTGCTTTTTAACGTTATGTCCGATTTCGTGTAAGCTTTCTTTTCCCTTTTCCTTCAGGGCCGTTTTAATTCCTTTTTCACCGGACACCACGTCCGAAGGCGCTTGAGCGCCCGATTTTACGAGGCTCTTTCCAGCGCTTACGGCTACTTTTTTATGGAAGGAACCACGACTTTTTTCAGCATCGGAACCACTGTTTTGAATATTGAGCTGAATATGCCTCCGAGTCCATGCCCATGCTGGTACAAGCTATCTCCTCGAAAAACGGGAAGCCCAGAAACCGTCTGATAGTGTCTTCGATATGCGTTTAAGTCCGGACGGTAAGGAACCAGCACCATGATGAATTTGTCCTCGAACGATTTTACAGGCGGAATGTTTGTTTCTTGTTTTTAAAAACACGATATTTTCCCCTCACAAACCCTTTAAGAGCTAGGTGCGTTTTTCCCAAATGGTTATGCGGTCCGATTGTTCTTCTTCTTCGTTTTCTTTATGACTTCTGTCCGGAGTAGCTGTTGATTCTAATAGAGGACTCCATGATTTGTTTTGGGACC
Organism: Lineus longissimus; assembly: GCF_910592395.1. Lineage (NCBI taxonomy): Eukaryota > Metazoa > Nemertea > Pilidiophora > Heteronemertea > Lineidae > Lineus > Lineus longissimus. The sequence goes on from NC_088318.1 coordinate 7,274,449, forward strand.
AATTGGGCACAGTTTGTACAGGCGTTCTTTTTTTACTCCCGAGTATAAGTGCTTTTTCCCTGGTTTTACTCAGACGTGACGAGCGTCGTTGTTTCGGTATTTCTGAATCCTTAAACAATTTTGGTGCACTTGTAGCTTTTTCTTGTGGACTCATGGCAAAAGATAGAGGTATTGGCAAGCCCAGAACCGATGTTTCCTTCCTTTGGGCTGCTTTTTTCGCCTTCATCAACGGCGTAAAGACACCCTCCTCTGTGCTGATGCTCTCTTCCAAGGCGCGCCCCGCGAGTGGAGATAACAATTTTGACTTCGTAATACTAATAGCGCTCTGAATTGGTGTCAATTTGGAACCGTCCTCATCAGCGACAAGTTTCGGTGTTTTTCCTTCTGATAGTAGTTGGGGTGTGTTGGTAGACGGTCTCTTCATTTCCGGTGTATAGGCTATCCATCCCGGCGGCACTCCGATCTTCAAGAAGGCATCTCTCAATTCGGTGGCCCCCGGCGGGACAACGTAGTTCATGCTCTCCGGCTTCATTAGGAATTCAATGTTTCGTACGATATTTGTATTGGGTTACTTTGTTCCCTCGATTATTAATTCGTAGCTGAACGTATCCCAGTCAATCGTTGAACGGTGACGTCTTACGTAATTTTTCATAATGTCCTTAATAAAGGGGTGGTCTAATTTCAAAGTGGGCGCGATCAGACCGAGTACATTCTTTTCCCCGTAATCCGCTACGCGATCGAATAAAGCTTTTGTCTCTCTTCTTCGAGCCTGACTGAAAAGTTTTACTTTTAAATCGGCCGGTAGATTGGCATATTTTTTCGCCACTAACAGTCGATCTGATGAAGGCTCCTCTTCCTCCTGCTCCTTGTCATATGCTGCCTCGTTGCTGATAGAGTTAAAGGCTTTCGCCGTTGATGAATCGTAACTGTTAGTCGACATGTCTGCACCGACCATCGCACAACGACGCTTGTAGACTTCCAACGGAATTAAGATACATTCCTCGAATCCCCCTTTGTCCTGTTGTCCTGAATATCTGGCCATTTTGCTGGCTAAAGTTCTATTTCGAAAACGGAGGAAAGACTTATTTGCCGATTCCACCGATCAAACTGCCAATCGCCGAAACGGCCAGTGAAATCAAGGCGCTCAAGAATCCTCCTTTGATGCCTTCGGTCGCCAGTATGTCTTTGTGTCGCTGCAGGCTTGTTTGTGGGCGAAAGAGCTTGTGTACCATAGAGCTGTGTTTCTGCAATTTCCTGATCTTATCCGCTGAAATGCCGCTCACATTTCTATTACCCACGTTGTGGATGCATTCGAGCAAAGCGTCCATTTGCCCCACGTTGGCGATTTCCAAGAGTTTTGCTTGGTTCTTTTTTGCTAGTTTTGCTCAAGAGCGCTAAAAAATCGATATGATCGGCGGCAGTGGAATCGCGAGGGAGATTCCTCTGCCTATTATAAGACTGTCTCCTCCCCGTTCCTTTGCGTCTCCCCTTCTGTTTACTCCGAATTAATTGCTCCATGAGATGTCTATTATTTGGTAGCATCTTAAACTATACTGGCACTGGTAATATATAATTGCACGAAACGATCTCTTTTGACTCAATGTTTATTGTTGTCTTCCCACACACCGCATCCAAACGAAGCCTGTCACATTGTTCTTAGCGTTTTTTTTGCCAAATTCGCTTACTATTGTTGTACAATTTTCGTGGTACAAATATTCTTTGATAGTCTCCGAAAAGGTCTGTCCTGAAGCGGATCTCCTCCGGACTATTTTGAGTGCCGTCGACGAAAAGATATCCGTTCGGTTTTGAAGTTGCCTTTTCATAAATTTCCATGAAAAGCCGTTGGTTGGCCGGCATAATCCTGGAGCCGAGATGACGGGCTGTAGATTTATCTAATGGACTATGGAATAGCACGTAAATATGGGCGCAGCGTTGTAGAGTAAAGCGTTCCGAGCCTTGGTAGAACATATTTTGCATCAAAATTATCCAGGAAAGTGAATTTTGATGACATTTTCTTGTCGCCATATCGGAAATAGCTTTGCTCTTCGAGACGTCCTCCATTAAATCGTCGTAGATATGCAATCCGAACTTCTGCTCTCCGTTGTTCTGTTGTGGGTGAATGTAATCGTCCATATTTTCGGGCAGTCCTTGAACTAGCATTATTCGCTTTCTCGTCGTTTCACTTTCAATTTCAGCCACGGTTTTACTTCGCTGCCCATAGAATAGATATATGTAGTCGAATGATCTATCGAGGATACGACTGGCATTTTCGATCAAGCGCATTGTAAATTCTGTTTTCCCGCTCAAGGGCGCCCCTTGAATTATGGCCCCAAAGGGCAAAGCAATTCTGCCGTCGAAACTTTGCCCTTCTTTCATCATGGTAAAGAGGGCATCTAGTGTAATTGGTTTTTTTCACAGTATACGATGAGATGATGTGGACATCCGTCTCAATAAGTTTCTTTCACAGTCAAATTAATATGAAACGCGAGCAAGCTCTGATGATGATCGAAGATGGCCTGGCAATCTCTCACCGCCTTCAGGCCTCCTTCCTTCGTATCGACGAGTGACCCCTCCTCTGTTATGTAAGGGGAGTCACTTGTCCTTTGTCCACCCATTCGTCAAAACTCGACGGCCAGCCTCTGTAGTGTACGAAGAATTGGAGCTTTCCCTTGCGTTTCCGGCGTTTTAAAATATCGACGTGATAGGTTTGCTCATCCGTTGGCATCTCAATTTTCTGCATCTGATGTTCATAAAACGAGCCTTTGATCAGTTCTTGCTGTAAGTCATGCAGCTTATAGGTGGGTGGCTCTGTCGCTCTGCGATGTGCGACTACAAAATACTCTTCTGTCCATTTGGCAGCCGATCCTTTCTCAAACAGGCTGGTGGGAATTCGAGCGATACGAACTACGTCCCCGATTTGGAAACGAAAAATGGCTTTTTTCGGAAATTCCTTTCCGTACAGTTTGTCCCATAAATACACTTCGTGTTCAATCTTTACATCCTTGGGTTTCATACCGATTACTCTGTGAACGCTTGCATTGTAAGCAGCCAGCTAATCGGGCAGTGCCTCCAACCATCGGTGTGTATTGCGTTGCGTGAACAAACGAAACATTCTGTCTTTCAACGTTCGATTGAATCTCTCCACTAGGGCCGCTTTGGGATGACTGTAGACGGAAAATAGTTTAATCCCACGCTTTTTAAAAAAGGCTTTGTACAGCACCATTGTAAAACTCACCGCCTTGATCCACTTGAATAAGTCGCGGTTGGCGTTTTAGTCTTCTGAAAATAACCTCCAGGGTCGAAGCTACCTCGCGGCCAGTTTTTGTTTTCAAGGGTGCCGCAAAAGCAAAACGTGAAAATACATCGATTCCGGTCAACAGATATTTATAATTCGAATTGCGAGCGGCTATTTCATCGACCGAAACTAAGTCTAATTGCCACTGATCATCGATTCCCCTTGCAATAGTCTTTCTGCGCGGGAAACGCCATCTCACCTTTCGATGTAAGGTATAAGTGTCTTGTCCCCTCGACCAATCTTTAACATGAGTTCTTGTAATCCAGGGTAGACGTTTTTTCGCTTCCCTATAAAGTCTCTCTAGCGAGGAAATGGCCGCCGGCGAATTTGCGGGCTGGGTGTAAATTTCCGTCAAGAAAAGATTAATACGATCTTTTTCGTCTTTGTTCGTTTCACCCATTATCACTCTTTTAAATAGTGTAAAAAACTTATCGATGGATCTCTAGTCACTGATTACGATAATGACCGCCTCATCTTCATTGTTCTCGTTTTCACTTCCGCTGGAAGCACTTGTGTCTGCCACGCTGTCCGAATCAGGTTCCGACTTAAAAGGATATGTTTTTGCGCTCCTTTTTTTGCTCCTAGCTTCTTCCTCGGTGTTTCCTCGATCGGGAATACGGGAAAGGCCAAGTAACGCCGCCGCATTTTCGGTTTTGTTAACGAATCCTCGCCAGCTTCGTACATCATGTAGAGTTGCATTAATAGTTTATCGCCGCCTTGGTTCAATTTGACCATGGACATCTTCCGTTTTCTTGTTGGTGTGTTTCTGGCTAGTACTTGCTTTCCCTTAGTTTGATTCTTAGTTCCTTTGGAAGTAGAGGGAATCACTTCGGGGCTGTCTTCGGTCCCATTGGTCTTAATCGTTGTTTTTTTGTTTTTTTTTGTCATCTTGTTATCTTTTGTCTCCTAGGTCATCCGTTTTTCCGCAGGGGAAGGCGTTATGCAGGGGCTCTTTGAAGCGCAGGAGCCCGCCTGATCTTGTTGTTTCTTAACGCGGCGTGTTTCTCGTTCTTTTTCCAATTTCTTATGACAAGAATTGCAACGTTCGGCGTCCAACTCGAAGTAATTTTCTTGCGGGTATGGCCGGTGACAGCGTTTGCATTCGCGAAACGATCTCTGCTGACATTTATAACAAAACGGTTTGCCCTCCATTAGAAAGGAGTAAGAAGAACACCAATTACACCTCTTTTTTACGTGTTCATAATCGGTGTCGGAATTGAAATGTTCCTCATCAGTCTCCGTGTGTTTTACTTTCGCTTTACGCTTCCCAACCTTTGGCGTTGCTTTTGCGCTGCTCGGCAGTTCTTTGGCCATCTTGTCTTGTAATAGTATTTAAAACTAAGGTGGTCCTAAGGGAGGTTATATCCTGCACAGTTATAGACATCATTTTCTCTTCTCACATGCTACTTTTCACTGTTTTTAATAGTGTCCTGTATGAGATCTAGCAGCTCTTTCGGGCTTGGCTTGGCACTCTCCTTTAGGGCAATGTTGCACTCGCCCCATGCTCCTGTGCAAATTTCGTGGTTTTTCCATTTGGCCAGGTGCCTTTGGTAAGTGGCTTTCAGGGCTTCTTGATACGAATAGGTTACCGGATTTGGTCCGCTGCACTCGAAATCTCGACCACGTCTTGCGAGACGTGCCATACAGATGTCTGTTGGCGTGTTCACCAAGTAGATACCGTGCATCTGAAGTGCTAGCATTTGCATTGTCTTCTCCGCCTCTGTCATCGCAAAATCGATGAGGAAATCTCTTGAGAAACAGCTTATTCTCCCAAGCTCGAATAAGGTTTCGACGAAGGGGAGGGGCGAAAAAAGGCTCCGATCCGTGACGATTATTGTAGTGTTCTTTTCCCTCTTCTCCATCGCTAACTTGTTCAAAAGATGAGGAACTGTCTCTCGGACGACTCTGGTGAGCGACTGGACAAAATGGATGTGGGCTAGGGGATCCTCCATCAAGGGATTCTCGCAACACATTCTGAACGGGTTGTGTCCCTGAAACGAGGTGAACTCGTCCAGGCATTCCCTTATGCTAACAATATTGAAGGGTAGATCGTCGCCGTGGAAGGTAGCCATTTCTTGTATTTGATCTATGATGGTTGTTTTGCCGGCTGCGATTATACCCTCGAACATGAACATAAAGACATTTTCGGCATGACGACTCATCCTTATATGAATAATATGCTTAATATATGGTTTTATGAACTATATGTTACAATGCGTGTGCTGGACTATAGAGACAGTCTTTGCTGTACAATGTAAAGTTTTTCTAGTAAATTCTCTTGTCACATGCTACTTATCACAATCTTCAATAGGCTCACAAGGGGATGGTGTAGCTTCAAACTCCTTTACAAAATCCTGTGGCTCCGTAGATACACTGTCTACCCCGTCGAAAAAGTCTTGCTCGTGTTTTCCTTCCACATGAGCGCAACAAATAAGAGTGCAGTGAACGTCTTCCATGTCACTTTTCACAGACGGGCTAATCGTTTGCGTTGTGTCGCGGCGACTAGTACCAACTCGAAACGAGAGTCCCCTCGCTGTGGGGAGATTCCTGCTCTTCGCTCTGTTCGCTTTCACTGCTTTCCTCGTATTTTCTTTTTCTTCCTCTCGTTTGGGGAGCTTTTTTAGCATCGCCGGCCTGAAAAAACTCATCCTCCACATTTTGTTCTTCGTTTTGTCTACTACGAAGCTCTGCTCTCTGCTGTTGCCCCTTTCCTCTTCCATCGCCTTCTCCGTTTTGCTGTTCTGCTTTGAAATCCTTGTAACTAGCCTTCTTCAATTTCTCCACGTTCATCAAAAAATCTGCGATGTCTTCCCCAAGTAAACTGATGCCCTTTTGACGATTATTCTTCAAATAGAGGTGAAACCAGGTGTCACCTTTAAATCTCGTCACATCAACGTTGCACCGTTTGCCGACTGCTATAGTGCAGCGTATGTTTTTTGTACTTCTAGTATTCTTTGTCGAACTCATGTTGCGGCGAGATGCGTCTAATACACTTATGGATATTTGTCCTTGTCACAATGTGATTCCCTGACTTCTTTACTCGTTTTTGATGCGGTAGTGTCCAAAGGCGAATGTGTGAATGTTATCTTCGCACAGCTAGCGTTTCGTGTCCAATGGTGACAAAGCTTTTTTCTCTTGCGTTAATGTATAAAGCTTTAGTTTTTTCGACCTAATCGATTTAAAATTACACGCACTGGGTGCCGCTTGTGAAGATGTGTTCATGTATAGCGCATCTTCGTACTGCTCAAAGCCAATGCTTTGCATAACGCATCTTGGCAAACCCTTGGCCTTGCTGGTGACTGCCTCCGACCGATGTCTTGTGCTTTACATTTTGGCACGCAAACCAACAAAGTCCACAATGGGATTGCAGGCATCCTCTCGCTTGAAAGTACCTCGAACTTTTTTGTTCGTTTCGCAGAAGTAGGGCGAGTCTTTCGGATAATTAAACAGATCGAAATAGCGTCGGTTCGCGAAGAAGTCCTCGTCCACGTTCCCCTCATATTCTTCTAAGAAATACAGCAGGCTATCCGTGTCCGTCATCAACAGGTGGCACCGGTCCCCATACAATGGCTTAATGAAGTCATAGTGAATTTTGTACAATTTCATTTTGCTTGTTTCGAGACAGACCATTCCCGCTGTGATTAGACGATCCAGAAGTATGCCGCGGGGTTTCATTTGTATGCCTACCAGTTTCCTATTGTAAATGGTTACTGACTTGAAATTTGGTTTGCTCGTTTTTATTAGGAATTTTCTCTTGTCCGACACTAGACTCATATTGATGTGCTTTGTTTTGTCTTGGAGGAATTTCCCGTAGCAAGAATTAATTGTTTGTGAGGGATCCATTAGTTTTCCCGCCAAAACATGCATTAGCGGACTCCACTGCGAAGGGCATATGCACAGTTTCTCTGGCGCTAAAGGAAAGTCATTGTGCGAATCGTGTAGACAAGTAGGATATTCGAGGTCCACCTCCAGTATGTATTCTGTAGTGCTATCGTCTGACAAAGACAAAACATCAAATTCGTTCGGGTCGTCAACCTCGATCCAGCGATAATTTCCTTGCGGTAAATCTTGACTGAGGGAGTAGCAGTAGAGGTTCGTCGCGTCGAGGGCAAATATCTGCGCGCCACTCTTCTTGTCTGCTTCTCCTGAAAATACCCCCTTCTCTTCAACAGCATCATCATCGTCAACAGATATGTGGGCCCGTCGTTGGAAAATGGAAGCGACACCTCCACGAATGCCTTTTTTGACGAACAGATATTGCTCCAGGTCTTCTATCAAGTCTATATGAACTCTTGTCATTTTGAGCATGGCATCGAATGTCATGTGAGGGGCCGATATATATTTTACTGGATCTAATTGAAAAAATTGTTCATGGACATGGCACGAAATTTCTCAAAACAATCGGTTAGTAGTAAAACGTCTGTTTGGAGATAGACTACAAGATAATCACCAAGGGTCTTGCAGTTCATTGTTCGCCATACCTTTGTTGCATGCTCGTAATCCTCCGATGAAATGGGTTGTTTTTTTAGCGAATCGAAAAATGCCTCGACCGGCGGAAGCTGCCTCTCTTGAAGTTTTGATGGCCTGTCCAGATATTCGTAGCAAAAGACACCCTTGCGCAACAAAAGATCGTACATTTCACTCGATCCTTTCACGTATTCGGAGAGGAGAGGAAATGCGCTCTGGCTCTGCTTCATCCCACTTTCCGGGTCTACAATAGTGCTAGTCTTGTTTTTCATCAATTCCACTAGATTTGCTAAAGACGAGGGCAAGAATTGAAAACTATCCAGGAAGACTAACGTTTGACAATACAATGTATATGGCCAAGTAGTGCTCTGTGTTTTTAGGCAATATCCGAAACTTTTTCGATTCTCCATCTTGTTTTGCCAATTCCTCTATAAAAATATATATTATGAGGGAGACATCCATCATAATAGGTTTTATGCTAAGATGCTCCAGTTTGGCAAGTAGGCCTATCGATCATTTGGGGTCACGTCTGTCATGACTCATACTATCCTACTTAGGGGACATCGCCGCGCGTGTCTACCTCATTCGAGAGAAGTAGTTCAAGATTCATGATCACGTTGTCTACAAAATTTCATCTTTAACTTTTGGGGAATCTTGGACGTTCTTTCGATTTCGAGGAAGGTTCTTTACGACAGTTAAGTAATCGTATTTATTCGAACCATCACGTTGTCTACAAAATTTCATCTTTAACTTTTGGGGAATCTTGGACGTTCTTTCGATTTCGAGGAAGGTTCTTTACGACAGTTAAGTAATCGTATTTATTCGAACCCTTTTCTCCGTATTGGTTTGCGCTGAGCGCAATGATCACGTTGTCTACAAAATTTCATCTGTAACTTTTGGCCATCCGCCTCCCCATCCACCTTCCTTGTATCAAACGATAACGTATTAATTGCACCTTCCGGTGCGGATGTTCTTTTATAAATTCAATTGGTGGCGGTACCCTCTCAACCGTTTCTGCAAATTGTCTATTTTAATATGCTTTTGGTCACATGACCCACAAGTCCAATCTCTATTGTCAACCATGGTCATGTGACGCATTTAGTTTCATACCCTTGCTGGGGTATCTTATTTCATGTTTTGCAGACAATGCTCTCTCTTGTAATTTGTAAAATAAATATATTCCTCATATCTTAGCCTAATCGGCCCATAATCAATCTATATAACGTGTTGTGTTAGTCATTCTGAGTATCTGGTGCATAAAGGTGATAGTCATATTTCGTGGCATTATGCGCCAAACAACTGATCTGTAATTCCCTTTCCGAAGCTTAAGTCAAGTTGCAACGATTACAGAGGACGTATCGCATCCGATCCGCTTGCAAGTGACAATGGTCGATGCACTTTTTCACGCCTATAGTGAATTCAATGCCACACATCTCGCAATGCTGCTGCGAGACAAACTTCTTCCAATCACGCGAAGACATATGTTCAAGACTGTCTTTTGAACAATGCAAATCGATAATGTGCGCTTCCTCGATCTGTTCATTCAGCCATTCGAGAAATTTCTTTACACAATAGGTGAAGAGGGAAGAATTGTAATCGGGATTGACGCAGAGACGTTTTCCCGCTACCGCGATGGGGATATGGCGGCTTGAACCATCACTAAGAGTTGATTCGCATGGCGTAAGACAAGTTTCAAAATCATATATTATCAGGTGCCGTCTCGTGCACATGGCTTTGAAATTGTCGAATTTTCATTTGGCCTTTCCTCGGAAAGGTGTACACTTGGCCCGTATCTAGACAACATCTTTCATGAGCACGTTTTTTACTCTTTGAGGAATAGCAGGTCAAACACGATCTGCAAACGAATTTTTTCCCGTGGCGACCACTAGCTCCGTTGGCGATTAACCTACTCTGATTTGTGATCAGAAAAAAGTGATCTTGCCAGTACAACAAGTCAATAAGCTTCTCTTCCGGAATTGAGCTCCTGTTTGCTGAAAGATGCAGTACTTGAAACGGTACAGCATGACGTCCTGCTGTGCCAGCAACTTCATGACTCTCGTTCGAAAGCCAACGAAAAACGTTAATGGAGAGGTAGTTCCGTCGTTCGAAAGTGGAAATCTGACCGATGCTAGTTGGATGGGAAATATTACTCAAATCGAGCTTCGGACGTCTTTCCCATGAATTCATGTCAAACTGCCTGTCCGATCTAATGCGACCTCCTGCCAGGCGTTCTGAGTGGGCCGCGATACAGAACAAAAAATATTTCTCGTCATTTCCGTAATCAATGTTCGTCTGAATACAAGCGCGTTTATTTATCACCGCCGAGGGTGAGAAAGGATGTGGATACGAAGTGCCACCCCTCAGGGGCTCAAACTGTGCCACCGTTAATCTCAACGCGTTCACATGTTCAAAAACCCAGCCCGAACCTTCGTGTAGATAGGACTCGCATTTCGAAATGATTTCTTGAAAATCTGTCTGTAACAAGTCTTTTAATTGGCTCTTATAGAAAACTTGTTTTGTATTGGTGCAAAACCAGGGTTCCGATGTGCGTTTCTCATATTGTCCCTCGATAATGGATCCATCATCTGCCACGACATCGACTTCTTTGCTGAATAGAACTTGAACCTCAAAGTGATACTTAAGAGCGTTCTTCGCGTCAGTTAGACTATCAAATTCCTGAGAAATGTGTTTATGAATAAGTCCGTTTGCCTCCCTGTGCAAAAACTTCAACAAATCATTTGCAACGTGTATATTTGTGTGTTCCCATTGCGTTCCCAGATTGCCTCGGAATGATTTTTTTAAACGAAATTCTGCTTCGAGCGCCATTATCAGAGAGAGAAAGAGGTCCTAAAATAGACCTCGAAAATCACTAATTTTCAAGCCGTCCTGCCGCAAACGGGTATCGTCTCCGTCAACCTCTATCACTTTAATTCCTTTTTGTGTTTGCAGATGGCCTGGTGATCACTTCGGGCAACTACTCTAGTCTCGGCTTTTTATGGTGGGTTTGCAATATGCAGGCCATTCCCCTTCACAAACTACGGAGAGCATGGTTACTCACCGCTTTTGTGATGAAATGGCCAATCAGATGGCGGAGCAATGCCGAAGTGTGCTATGGTCGATTTCGCGGTTATGCTAAACACTCGGGCAGTTTGTTGAATCGCTCCTATGAGATAGATCTGACCTATGAGCAGTTCCGAAGTTCCAGTGTCAATGGTATTTCCAAAATTGGGTCCGGGGTGGTTTTTTTAGTTGTTTGTTATGAAAACGAGTGACTTTTAATAAATCAGTTGGTAATTGGTTTATTGTAATCACACAAAATTTAGGGATGGTTCAACATTTTCAACATTAACACACGAGTACAAAGATTACACTAGGAAAATGTTGAGTTAGAAATCCACATTTTTCAGAGTACCCGTTTCTTCAGGAGGGAGGGGGTCAGAGAAAAGATTAATCTCTGTACGCTTGTGAAAATGTTGAACCATCCGTTACCGTTTTCATACTTGCAACACCGTGTATTGTGAGGCTATGTCTGATTGAACTTCCCAAGGCATCATGCCTACGCCGAGGCCCTATGTTGTATAATCGGGGACGTTATAAACTGGGCCAAGTGTCCGTACTGTCCGTGCTGCCATTCGTGCGAAATCGCAATGGATGAACCCATGCCAAAAAGAAGACGAAGCTACTCCGTTTCGGAAAAGATCAGGTACCTGCGACAACTTGAAACGACTGTTTTCAATTTGCCCGCTAATTTGTCAAACGGAACTTCACATTTTTCACACTCGTCCCATGGCCTATTTGGGCCGTTATACAACATTTCGCCGCTGCATGTGCTTACTGTGTACATTACCGAGTGACGTACTGCACATCTTAGCAATCTATGGGTAATAAGGTTCACGTTGGTGCATAAAAGTAGCGGTTGGCTTTTGTCCTTAGCGACGTTTGACGTGTTTAGAAAAAGATGGCCTGTGTTGAAACGTGTAAACAGGTTCCCCAATCATCCCCCTGGATCTATCTATCTATCTATCTCATTTCTTGTTTACCTCGATGTGAAAAGTTCAATTCTGAATTGAGACTGTAGTCATTTCTTATGTTTAGAGAAAAATGCACCAAACGTTGTAATTTTAAAGAAAATTTAGACACCCAGGCAATTTATGGTTCATACTCAGAATGTAAAATTCGCGCATTTCTTTTGCGACACCCTGCATTATAGCATTAATTTTATTTATCGTAATAGCAGTGTGAAGGAAAACTTTCAATATTACAAACTGTATCAATTTCGGTCATACATTGAACATTAAAAGATTGGATGTAATGAACCATAACTTTCCCTGTGGCTCAATCAATTTCACAAGGACCGCGTCCCATGCTAGCAGTCACACGATCCAAATGTGAATGACAGACGTTCAGCCATTCATATGGTGGAGGCGGTCTCACATCACATTACTGGCTGGTGTAGGCGGTAGATAATGAACCCACCATAAAAAGCCGAGACTAGAGTATTTCTGACTTAGTATGTATGCAACAGACCTGCAAATAGGGCATTCGTTTTCGTGCAATGCTTTCAATAGATCTCCGTGGCAGCGCTCTGGTTTGCACCAACAGTCCAGAACTGCATGCGACAATTTGTGAATGTAACGGAGAAGATTTCTCCGCCGTATGTAAGCTTACTCGTTATAAAACCTCAAAGAGCGTTCTCGGCTGGTATTTTCGTCAATTATGTACGGATTCTGCCATCCCTGATGGCTTGAAATAAGCGTTTCTGACATTTGCGTTGTTCTTCTGCAGTCATATTCGTATTATTCGTGCCACAGCGCAATATCTCCGAATCTCCAAGATAATGCGTCAAATTTCGTCCGATGTACACGTGTCGACGAGATGCTAACAGCCACTCTTCGAGATTTCGAAAGCCCATATTACTTAAATTGAGCGAAGAGATATTAATAACACGCCGCATGATATTTGAATATAAAGCTTTGATGAAATCCGACGGATTTAGGCGTCTGGTGTGCAAAAAGGACATTCGATTGCTTCTTGTTGGTTCAAATGATCACCTACGAAATGCAATTTTCTCTGAACTTCACCGTAGGCTCTTAAAAAGTTTCGAAATTCACGCAATTTGAGTGAAATTCGGCGGCACTTGTCCAAGCTTTGTATTTCTAGCCTATTCCTTCTGGTGAAATTAACAAGCAGTCCTAACTGCACGGAGCGAATAGTAATATTCTTCGTCTGAATGGTGTTGGCGCGAAAAAGCATCTGTTAACTGTTCACTCATGCACAGCATCTCTTGGGCTTGTTCTGAAGTCAGATCGATGCGGTTTTCCGCGTCGAAGTTAATAAGCGATATTTTTTGCAACCGTGCGTTGATGGGTGCTGATATGCGGAGGGTGTAGTTGCGCTTCAATAATTTGAAAGTGCGCCCTGGTGCGAAAACTTCCGGATACGGAACCTAGGTGATTGCGCGCATGCGCTCTGGGCATTAGCCATTGTTTGCGTTTTTTGTCCCAGCGTCCCAGCGGGACTCCTTTTAAATACACGAATTTGAGACAATCCAAGAGGTATGTTGGCATTGTGCTAGGCCTACGTGAAAGATTAATATGTACAGATCTCCCGTATCTTGTCCGCAGAATATGACTTTTGGTGCAGCTCGAGTATTTGAGAACTTTGTGAAGCGAACCTGTCTTCGACAGGCCCACATTTTTTCCCGCCACTGACGCGTGAGAGTTTTCAGTAAAACCCCTGGTTTATCGCCCTTTTGAGGCGGGTTTCATGTATTTTGTCACGGTCTATGCATGCCTGACGTTGCTTACTGAGAACCCCAGTATGTTTTTTAGTGCCTGTTTTTGTCAGAAACGAGTATTTAGCCGAAGCCATGCTCTATTTCTTGAGGTCACGTGACCGCGCACTTCTGGCCATTTGCTTTGGATAGTTCGCCACTAGGGTTGTAGATGGCACCACTGAGCCTTAGAGAATTTCTAAGAGAAACTTTGGTTTTTCTTGCTAACCTTGCTGTAGTTTTGGAGACTACCCTCTTATAGAAAATCTTGTAGCCTTTGATGAACCTTTTGCCTTATTGTATTGTATTTGTTTGGTTACAGATTTCACGACTCCTTTTGTACCGACTCTTTGGAGCGGATTGATGTTAACTCATGATATCACCAGCATTTGAGCAAATAAAGACCAGTCTTTATAGTAACCATACGAGTCCGTCGAGTCCTTGGAACCAGATAGTCCCTGCTGGGTGCTGCGGCCACAGTGAAATCTCTTATGTCCTTCGATACGTTTGGAAGATACAGAGAATGAGATCTCCACGTCGTGCGTTGGAAGATACCAATGAAATCCCCGGATGGAAGCAGTCACGATCGATGCTGAACGAAGGATCGTCATAGTGTGATGTTGTCCTGGGAGTGTCTGCTTATCATTAAGGCTGATTGTTTGTGCATGTGCACATAATATTATCGCATACCTGTCGTTTCATTGCGAATAGACTTGACTACCGTAAACTCTTGGTCAGTCTACTCAGTCAATTGTCTTATATGGACTGAACATCCCACTTGCGATTGTGAACAGTCTCAACTACCACAACTTGAGTCAGACTACCTGGTATACAGAGACGTCTAACTGAAGTAGTGTGAACTGAACAGCGCGATGAACACTAATAACTTGCATGGTGACAACAAGCATTGCTGATTGCGAACTTTGAAGAGACGTTTAATCCTCATTTTCTCAGACCTTCAAACTGACATTCTTCTTGAACACCTGATGTCCTGATGAGATGGTTTATGAACTTTGGACTCTCCTTGTGTACCCTTTTTCTAACATTTTCCTTATTTTTCAGCGTGGTCGGTGAGGCTCATCCCCTCGTGACGAGATCTGGCAGTGGTGACCATGGCCCTTTGCGTGATGCTACCTCTACATGCGGTTTGGTGAACTTTGGGATTGGTAATCTTAGAGTAGTTAGGGTAGTTACTAGGCCTACATGCACATTGCCATTTGTTGTTGACCCTTCATTCGACCTTGCGATGAATCGGTTACGGGAGTTGTGGTCGGGTACAACCCCCGAGAAGAAATCCTTTCAGGCTAAAGAGAGGGAGCTAAGGAGTGCTGTGTCGCAGTGGAGACGATGTGCAGCTTACGTTGATGCTTTGACTGAAAATCATGGTGCGGCAGTTTTGAAAGCAGAGGGAGAGACTCTCACAGGTTATATGCGGCTGGTGGAGCAGGCTCACAAAGACTTGGAGTGTTGCATCCAGGATCCAAGGGAGATCAACCAGAAGTTCGAGGAGTTGGAGGGCCACCACCACAATCTGATGTGTAGACTACACGCGATGGTGCGAGAGCTCGAGGGATCGGCGACAGATAGGAAATCGGTCAAGAGTCGTAGCTCAATCAGCAGTGTATCCCGGAAGTTGGATATTGCAGCTCAGGCAGCCCAACTGAAGGCAAGGATCAAGAATGTTGACAAACTTGCAGCGATCAAGGCGGAATTGGAGAAGACCGAGCTGGAAGCAGCACTTGATGTAGCAGAGGCGGAGATGATGGCTATCAACTCGGTGGAGAAGCCTGGTGCCAGTGACCACGGTAATGGATCTTTACCTGAAATTGAGACACCCGCGGAGCGAAAGGCTAGAGTTGAAGAGTATGTTAAAAACCAGGACCCGCAGAGAGGAGTGTTTGTGGATCATTCCAGCAGCCAGGTTGCACCCCCTGTGGCCACTCCCCCTCAGGATAGGACTTTGAATGTGGAAGCACCCCCCTTTACCCCGGTGTCACCAAGGGGAAACGACCGAGAAATGGGATTGGAAGCAGTCATTTCCAAGTTTACAGAGCAAATAAATCTTTCACGTCTACCCACTCCGGAGCCAGCAATATTTTCTGGGAACCCCTTGGAATATCCAGCCTGGAACGCGGCTTTTGAGACCCTAATTGAAAGCAGAGGCATACCCCCGGCGGAACGGATGCACTACCTTAAAAAATACCTAGGCGGACCAGCGAAGGAGGCGGTTGAGGGATATTTCTTCCTGTCAGAGGTGGATTCTTTCAGCGAGGCAAGGAAAATCCTAAAGAAACGTTTTGGTGATCCGTTTGTTATAGGAAATGCTTTTAGGGAGAAATTAAAAGCCTGGAAGGTTGTTGAATCGGGCGATGGACCAGGATTGCGGAAATTGGCGGACTTTCTACGTCAATGCGCGGCCGCCATGAGAGTGGCCAAATACACACTCGGAATTCTAAATGATAAAAGAGAAAGTATGGAGATTTTGAAGAAGCTCCCCAATTGGCTTGCAAGCCGTTGGAATCGTAGTGTTTATAGATGGGTCAAGAGTCGGAGGGAGCGGGCTACGAGAGAAGGGACCCCTTTGGAAGAGGTGCCAGACTACCCCCCCTTTGAATTTTTCTTGGAATTTATGGAGGAAGAAGCAGAACTGCAATGTGATCCGGTGACGTCAATTGGTGCATTGAGGAAACCAGGAACAGAAAACAAGAGGCTGTCCAACACCAAGGTGTTCACGAAAGGGACAGAGGCTAGAGCCTTAGCTACTGGCACTACAGGAGCTATTGGGGGAAATGCAGGACACACTGGGAGCTCAGTTGTCAAAAGCTGCCTTTTCTGTAAACAGAGTCACGACTTGGATTCTTGTGGGAAGCTTCAGAAAGAACCAATGAAGAAACGAAAAGACTTCATTTTCAAGAATGGTGTTTGTTATGGATGTTTAAAGAAGGGTGCCCATCGTGCGAAGGATTGTAAAAACCGGATCAAGTGCCGTCAGTGTCAGAAGCTTCATCCTACCATCCTACATGGGGACCAGAAGACTGATCCTAAGGAGACACAGAAACCGGAACCCGGACGAGACCCCCCGACAGAAGAGGCGACGACCCAGAAAAACGTGGTGCATGGCCAGGGGAAGAGTAAATCATCAATGATCTTGCCAGTGTGGTTATCGCATGAGGACAAACCAGGTGAGTATATGACCTACTGTATGTTAGACAGCCAATCAGACACTACCTTTATCTTGGAGCAGACTTTGAGTAAACTGGACATGAAAGGAACCCCTACTAAACTGAACTTGTCCACCATGTCTAAGGAGAGACAGACAGTGGAGACTAGCAGGGTGAAAGGACTTCTTGTGAGAGGACTAAACAGTGAGCTCAAGATCAAACTTCCTGCTACTTACACACGCGAGATCATGCCGTCGAATCGCGACCATATTCCAACACCAAGCATCGCACGTGAATGGCCACATCTATGTGACATAGCAGAAAAGTTTCATCCCCAGCAATCTTGTGAAGTTGGTTTGTTGATAGGCTACAACTGTGCCAGAGCTTTGACACCGAGAGAGGTTGTTTGCGGAGCTGGTGATGAACCCTTTGCCCAAAAGACGGACCTAGGATGGGGAATCGTGGGCAATGTAGGACCAAGCAAGAATCCGGAGGATGTTTTCGGAACTAGCCATTGTCTCAAGACCTTCGATACTCAGTCGGATAAGTTGGTTTTGGCTGTCCAGACAATGAAGATTGATGAGGACCCTACCCCGAAACAGTTGTTCGAAGTGTTGACAAGGGACATAAAGTATGGAGATGAGGGTGAGGACAAGATGTCACAGGAGGACAGGAAGTTTCTTAATATATTGGAGGAAGGCATACATCGGACCAAGGATGGACGTTATGAAATGCCACTCCCTTTGAAGACACCTGCCCCTGTTTTGCCCAACAACAAATCCCAGGCAGAGAAGCGTCTCAGACAATTGAGAGCCAGGTTGAGCAAGGATGAGACATATCGGACCAAATACACAGACTTCATGAATGATATGCTGGATAGCGGACATGCTTCAAAAGTTCCTCAGGATGAAGTAGACTCAGATAATCCAACGTGGTATATCCCGCATTTTGGAGTTGTCAACCCTGAAAAGAATGACAAAGTGCGCATCGTCTTCGATTGTAGTGCACGGTACAAAGACACATCACTGAATGATAATCTGCTCCAAGGACCAGATCTTACAAACAGCCTCCTAGGAGTACTTATGCGGTTCCGGCAGGAGCCAGTGGCACTTCAGTGTGACATCAAGAAGATGTTTCTGAATTTTAGAGTGAACCCTGAACACAGAGATATGTTGAGATTCCTGTGGTGGCCAGACGGAGACTTGGAAAAGGAACCCACCATCTACCGTATGAATGTACACCTATTTGGAGCGACTTCGTCCCCAGGATGTGCCAATTTTGCCCTGAGACGTATGGCAGAAGACTACGAAGATGAGTTTGGCTCCGTCATTTCAGATTTTGTGAAAAGGAACTATTATATGGATGATGGAATAGGTTCGACCAAAACCGATGAGGAGGCAAGAGGATTGTTCACTAAGAATAAAGCCATGTGTGGAAAAATAGGCCTGGAACTCCACAAAGTATTGTCTAATTCACCAGGAGTGATGCAGAGCATCGCAAAGGAAGATTTGGCACAGGGAGTAAAGGATCTGGATCTGTCAGTAGATACCCTACCTATAGAAAGGACACTAGGAGTATTTTGGTGCATTGAAAAGGACATCTTTCAATTTCGGATCACTTTAAAAGACAGGCCCTTTACTAGGAGAGGAGTATTGGCGACCATTGGATCAGTCTATGACCCTCTAGGGATGGCAGCGCCTGTTGTTCTTGTGGGAAAGAGGATCTTACAGGAGCTGTGTGCGGATGGGGCTGATTGGGACGACCCTCTCCCAGAGAATTTGCGAGCAAAATGGGAGACCTGGAGGTCTGACCTATTGGATTTGGAACATGTGAGCATGTCCAGATGTTACAAGCCTCAGGATTTTGGAGAGCCGAATCTAATTCAACTGCATCACTTCTCAGATGCAAGCCAGCAAGGGCTAGGACAGTGTTCTTTCCTTAGGATGGTAAACTCTCAAGGCCAGGTGCACTGCAGCTACGTGGTGGGAAAAGCCAGGGTGACACCTATCAAGACAGTGACCATGCCCCGTCTGGAGTTAACAGCAGCGGTGATGTCAGCCAAGGCATCAGTCACACTTGGCAAAGAACTGGACTATAAAGTAGCAGATGAACTTTTCTGGACGGATAGTCAAATCGTGTTAGGATATATCGCCAATGAGGCTAGGAGATTTGGTGTGTTTGTAGCAAACCGAGTTCAGCAAATAAAGGATCAGACAGAAACTGAGCAGTGGAAACATGTGAGAGGAGAGGAGAATCCTGCTGACGAAGGGTCGAGAGGTCTAACAGTGGAGGAAATGAAGGAATCCAAATGGCTAAAGGGACCCGGATTTCTCTGGGAGCAGGAGCTCCCCAAAAACACCATGACATGAGATGTCACGCTCAGTCCTGACGACCCAGAAGTTAGGAAAGCCTGTGTTCATGCTGTGAGTGCAGAGGAGACAGGACCCAGCCCCCTAGATGACAAATGGCTCAGGAGATTTTCAAGTTTAGGAAAGGCCAAGAGGATTCTAGCGCTGTGCTTGAGTTTCATTCAAAGATGCCGAAATAAAGCCAAGGGGACAGATGGACATGGACCGGTAGTAAATGTAGCAGCCTTGGAGGAGAGCGAGAGAGTTCTTGTCAGGATTGTGCAAAACGAAGCGTTTGAAGAAGAAATACAAGCTCTCAAGAAGGATGAGCCCAATGGAATCAGAAGGACCTCTCCCCTCTATCATTTGGATCCATACTTGGACAAAGAGGGAATTGTCAGGCTGGGTGGCAGATTGAGGAGAGCAAAAATCAGCCACAAGCACCCCATCATACTACCCAAGAAAAGTCAGTTGGGAAAACTGGTTGCATATCATCACCATGAAAAATGCGCTCACGGTGGCCGTGGGATGACCATAAATGAGATCCGGGCAAATGGTTACTGGATCCTAGGCATCAGAACTGCAGTGTCTCCATTAATCCATAGATGTGTAAGATGTAGGAAGGCAAGACGCAATGTTGAAACTCCCAAGATGGCTGACCTACCCGTGGATAGGATAGAGGCAGGGGAAGGACCTTTTGAGTGTTGTGCCCTTGATATTTTCGGACCATGGACTATCCGGGAAAAGAGGAGTGATCTGAAAAGATATGGTCTGATGATAACTTGTTTGGCTGTCAGGGCAGTACACATAGAAACATTGAACTCCATGACAACGGATAGTTTTATCAATGCCTTGAGACGATTCTGTGCTATCAGGGGTCCGTGCCGTTTGATTCGGTCAGATCGGGGCAGCAACATAGCAGGGGCAGATACGGAGTTGAGAAAAGCTTGGGAGGGTATGGACCACGAGAAAATACGGGACCATCTACTTACAGAAGGGGTTGATTATCATTATATGATGCCTAAGTTTGAGATGAGCTTCCCTAAGTCCAGTCATATGAATGGCGCTGTCGAGAGACAAATCCGAACAGTACGAGCAATCCTGAACCAGCTGTTGCAAAATAGAGCCCAACAACTGGATGATGAGGCGATAAGGACCCTCATGGCTGAGGCAATGGCAATCGTCAATTGCAGGCCATTGACAGTGGAAAATTTGGAGGATCCGGGATCATTGCGCCCATTGACCCCAAATCACATACTTACGATGAAGTCAAGACCAGTACTCCCCCCACCTGGTAACTTTGAGAAGGCAGACTTGTACTTGGCGAAGAGATGGAGGCGTGTGCAGGTTCTAGCTGAGGAATTCTGGGACCGATGGAGGAGAGAGTTCATTTTAAATCTTCAGCAGCGTCGGAAATGGTGTGAATCCCGTGAAAATCTTCGAAAGGGAGATATTGTAATCGAGAAGGACGAAGATGTACCTAGAAACTGCTGGAAATTGGCGCGAATTACAGAAACCCACCCCAGTGAAGACGGCATAGTGCGCAAAGTTACGATTGTCACCGGAGACCGGAATCTGGCCCATGATGGGAGACGAGTCAAACCATTGGTAAGTTATGACAGGCCAGTGACCAAGCTGGTCCTTCTGTTGTCGGAAGAGTAAGTAGGTCCAATGCTTGCCTAATCATGGCTCCTGTGAGCGATTCATTGCTTGGCTGTCTGATAGGGTTGGCACTTTGGTAGTTGCATGTAGGTCAGTCTTCCCGGCTGCTTTCTTTGGGGTAGTAATAAGTGAGTTGCTAGTAAGAGAGGACATGAATTATGTCATTGTTTAGTTACCCTGAGTCTACAGTGAAATTTGAGTTGCAGGATGAGCTCCTGTAATCCGTCACCTCTGCCAGGTCCGTCAGAAAGGGGTGAGTATCTTTTTCTGGTTAGTCATTTATGATGTATAGCATGAATCACTTTGGGGAGCCGAGTTCTCCTTTTCAACAGTGTTTAGGTTGCTGAACTGGTAGTGATTTTGCTGTAAAGATCACCTCCAGGTCACAGCCTGCCAAAGTTGGCATCACTTGTTGTCTTGTGATAGATATCAAACTTACAGCATAGTTGTGATGTTACGAAACTGTCATAGCGATTGCAATTTGCCAAAGATAATCAGATTTTAGGTTCAGTACAACTTAAAGCTGAACCGGGTTTTGTTTTTCTAGTCTTTCTATTTTGTTCAGCGAAAGTTTAAAGCTGAACTGGTTGTAAATATGTTTTGGTCTAAGGTTACGATACTTTTGTTACCCTTTCTGTGGATTAAAAAAAATCATAGATGATTTTGGAGGGGTGTGTAGTTGCGCTTCAATAATTTGAAAGTGCGCCCTGGTGCGAAAACTTCCGGATACGGAACCTAGGTGATTGCGCGCATGCGCTCTGGGCATTAGCCATTGTTTGCGTTTTTTGTCCCAGCGTCCCAGCGGGACTCCTTTTAAATACACGAATTTGAGACAATCCAAGAGGTATGTTGGCATTGTGCTAGGCCTACGTGAAAGATTAATATGTACAGATCTCCCGTATCTTGTCCGCAGAATATGACTTTTGGTGCAGCTCGAGTATTTGAGAACTTTGTGAAGCGAACCTGTCTTCGACAGGCCCACATTTTTTCCCGCCACTGACGCGTGAGAGTTTTCAGTAAAACCCCTGGTTTATCGCCCTTTTGAGGCGGGTTTCATGTATTTTGTCACGGTCTATGCATGCCTGACGTTGCTTACTGAGAACCCCAGTATGTTTTTTAGTGCCTGTTTTTGTCAGAAACGAGTATTTAGCCGAAGCCATGCTCTATTTCTTGAGGTCACGTGACCGCGCACTTCTGGCCATTTGCTTTGGATAGTTCGCCACTAGGGTTGTAGATGGCACCACTGAGCCTTAGAGAATTTCTAAGAGAAACTTTGGTTTTTCTTGCTAACCTTGCTGTAGTTTTGGAGACTACCCTCTTATAGAAAATCTTGTAGCCTTTGATGAACCTTTTGCCTTATTGTATTGTATTTGTTTGGTTACAGATTTCACGACTCCTTTTGTACCGACTCTTTGGAGCGGATTGATGTTAACTCATGATATCACCAGCATTTGAGCAAATAAAGACCAGTCTTTATAGTAACCATACGAGTCCGTCGAGTCCTTGGAACCAGATAGTCCCTGCTGGGTGCTGCGGCCACAGAGGGTGACGCGAACACTCAACCGATACGTGTAAACGTTAATTTCTTCTCCCTCTGTGATAGAGCCCTGACGTTCCATCTGTCGCTTAAAAATGATTCTGTCCTGGGTTTTTTATGATTTGTGCTATTTACAAGGCCAACGGGTAATCTAGCTCTCGTCTGCCTTTCATCTAGTGGCGCCGCTGGCGTCGAATGTGTAATGTCACAATGACTTTACCGAATTTAAAATCGATTAGATTTCCCGTATCGTCGCAAATGTTAATTTCTATGAATTGAAAAAACTTTGCACTCAGGGGTCTGTAGCGTATTCTTTCAAACGATTTGGAGAGATATTTGCCGTGTTCTTCCGGGCGTGTGGGTATCGTTCGTAGCAAGGGGACAAAAACGTTTCCCACTTCTGTTGGCTTTACTAAATTCGAGTAAAAGAATAGTGCATACTTCGAGGACATCAAATCACATTTTCGTTCCGCTACAACGCGATAAAAACGCCTCGACAGAGGGGGTAAATTCACGGCTGCCTGATCTCCTTGTAAACTAGACGTATCATCATCATCATCATCATCATCATCATCCATACTTTCGTCTGACCTGCCAAAATCATCGCTTGTAAAAGTGCGATCGGTGTTCCCTCCTTCGGAACTTTTTTTGCCCACAAGAGGGCCCGCCGTCACTGGGTTTCCTTGGCCGAATGTTCCCCCAATACTGTCTTTGCCAACAGTGTGTACTGGTGTCGTTTTCTTAGCCTTAGAATTACTCTTGGGTATAATAATTTTTCCATCGACGTGAAAATATTTCGCCTTCGCAAAACCGAGCACTTCTGCTAAGTAAGTGTCCATCAAAATGGCTTCGCCGTGTCTCAGTTTTATGGCTACGTGTTGGCCCCGCGTGAGAAGAAAATCACCGCTCCACTGAACTGGTTTCTGTCTATTTAGCGCCGTTATCAAATCTTCAATTGACGAGACTCATTTTTCGCTCTGCGCGCAGGCATCAAGCAATACGGGCGCTTTGTCGGGTTCGTTTAAATCTGCCAGCGCTATCTGGTAAGTACACCTCTTAACGTTGATCTCGCTCGACCAAGAATGTGCGTAGTAGACCTCCGCGATGCCACATTCGTATGCAAAAGGCGACATCGTGAAATCGAGCGGCTTCGCCAAAGGAATCCTAAAATTCGAACTAGTGTTGGGCCGACTTCCCCTTTGTACGGGCGTATTTGAGGGGCACACGATATACGTATCTTGTTCCTGCTCCTCCATTTGGTCACGATTAAAGTAAGCTATCCTTGAAATATTCTTAGTAAATGGTAGGCGTCTAGCTATTGTCTCAGTTAGATTTTGACGTAGTAAGACCCTTCCTCTGGTACGAAACAGAATATATCTTGCATGGCGCGATAGGCGACAAGATCTATTTGTAAACCCGAACGAAGGATAGAGTAACTCTTCTCTTGTGTTTTCTTTCTTTCATCAGGAGATGTGTTCTTTCTTATCAATTGTTTGCTTACTAATGATTGCAACGAAAACAATAAAAGATCAGGTAGTGCAAAAGCTCTTTGCATCGTCTTCCAACAGGGACAGTCGACTCTACATAGGGGGCAGAGATTCCCAAAATGACAGACACGTTCTAATACATCTTTGATCGAAGTCAAGGCAAAATCTGGACATCGGCAACTCTTATTTAGCCTACTAGTATAATGCATGTCTGATGCCGCAGTAGACTTTAGTGAACGGCTCCACCCCAAATCATGGGGCTTCTTTTTCAAAACATCAGAGGAGAATTGTGCTCTCATAGTGACAACAACACAACTGTACTTTGAGCGTTACATTTGGATGGTCCGTTTTTATCACAAGCTCATTTCACGGCTTCTTAATTTCTCGTAGAATAGCCGCCAGTTGATCCAAAACCGCCTTGGCCGCGCGGGGTTGAGGGCAATTCATCTTTGGATTCTCGAATACGTGGTATAAGGGCTCTTTCGCAAATAAGTTGGGCCACACGATCGCCGTGTCGAATACGAAATTCGTTTTGCGGATGATGATTGAATAGCAAAATACCCAAATTGCCTCTAAAATCGGAATCGATTACACCTGCGCCTACGGCTATCATATAGTTTAAGGCTAGACCTGAGCGAGGCGCGATTCGACCATAACACGCTCTCGGAAGAACGAGTTGTAAATCTGTGCGGACAAGTTGCGAGCAACCGGCCAAAATCGTGTAGTCATGGGCGCTAGCCAGGTCAAAACCCACTGAATGTGCCGTCGCCCTTTCCGGAGCAGAAGCTAAGTCACTCAATTTGTGAAAAATGAGTGTTTCAACTTCATCATCATCATTTTTTTCATCCACAATCTTTGGTCTATAGAATAAAAGTTGTTCGTCTGACATGATGACGAAATGCGCACTAACAAAATCAGTCGTATTGAAAGCAACAATCGGCGATGCCAACGCGTTGGTTAAATTCTATCGTGTCACATCATGGTTAAGAGAAAAACCACGACAGCAAACATCATTTTGCTCCTAATAGCCTTGTGACGAGAATATGCTGGGCCTACTCAAATGATTTTCTCCACGAAGTAGAACAAGTTTGCTATTGAAAAACAAATTACTCTTCGTGCCAAGTTGACACAATATCTTCCCATTGTTATTTCGTGGACGAGATGTAAGACCAACTCATTATCTGATTGCAGAACTAAATGTTCTATAAACTACTTTGCACAGTTTACTTAGTTGATGAGTTCAAGATCACTTTGATAAAACACAGCGCGCTAGTTAGTATGTCAATGAGCCAAATCAAGCTCTTGTTTAAATGATTTTTTGGCGTCATTTCAAAAAGGTAGAATGTACTAGTGAGAGGCTGATTAACCGGCATGTTAAATAAGGCCTTTTTCCAGCCGTCCTTGGAGCGATAACAATTGTTTTTGTTCTAGCAACAAAGAAAAACTCTTATGAACTCATTCTCTTGGCATCATTTCTAATACGCACAATCTAATGAGAGCTATTGGGTGACCGAAAGGTGAAGTTAAAGTGCCTAATTGTTTTATAATGAATCCTGAACAGGAAAAAAGTCATTTTCGCACTTACTGGCTGTTATTTCGGCCGAGTTTTATCAAATCTGAGCTTGGATCTGTGATGAAATATTAAGCGCCCTATATAATCAGTGGGAGATTGTTCTTGAGAATAATTTCAAAAGTGTCTGGAGGTGCCTTGATCAGTTCGAAGGGCTTTAGGTCAAGGATTTCGTTTGTAAATCAATACGAAAATATTCTATTATGATCTCGTGACTCCTTGCGTGGCAAACTACACTTCTAGCCCCCAGGATTGGTCAAAAATGGAATATTCCAACCTTTATTAAGAGCTGTGAGGGCAAAACTTCCCCCATTTCGCATGTGCGGGCAACTTACGCACACACATTTTGCTGAGAAGCAATCGGGATAAAAGGTAGGCCTTATAACTGTTAATTTTCCGTTTAGTTAGCAGCTCGACTAAAAGTCTTCAGAAACAGACTTAGTAACATCCGTCCATTATTTTCTCTTTCAGAGGGATGGTTTATACACAAGCGCCCCAAAGCCGAGAAACATTATGTTATCGTGAATCAAGGTAGGACCTTCATTTTTATAGTTCTGTCGGCTCAGTATGATTTTGATTCAACAATAATAATCATCTCTCCTTTGGGAAATGAAATAACATGCGATCCCATATTTCTCTTCCAGCGCCATGCAGATATAAACAGCCCTTGCTGCCCGCCCGATTAACAGGTAGGCCTATTTGGTTACTCACAAGGACACACAAAAATACTGTCTCTACTAAACGAAGGGCTTTTATTTGTTTTTCAACTCATCATATCCTTTCTATTTAATTTTCCAGAATAACATCTCAACAAAATAGACAAGCGCTAAGGCTGATTATTTATACAATGCGACAAGGACACGCTGTACTTAGTCTGTCTCATTACATCAATTCCTGATGATGTGGTGTAAAAATCAAAGAGCACGTCGTTGGAACAAAAGCGTGTGATACATGATCGTAAGCGATATTCTCTGACAGCAAACTAACGTCAACCCTCGTTTTCTCTTTCCAGACAGCTCGACCTGATGTTTTCACAAAATCATTCAACGGATGAAGCATGAGTGTACAGGAATATTCAAAAAGGAAATTACATGTAGGAGTATTTGTAAGTACCTATATATTCATTCATAAAAAGTATAACAACAGCAACTGTATGCAGGTGAACGCGGTACAATACTTAGTTCCATAAAACAGGTTATATTTCACTTCGGCCTTATAGAGCCTACATTTTTGAAAAATATTTCCAGACAGTAAAAGCGCTTATGTTACACGAGGTTTTACTGACATTTCCTACTGGGTTAGTAAAAAAATACACATTACTTTACATGCTCGTAGGCGATATTCTCTGACAGCAAACTAACGTCAACCCTCGTTTTTCTCTTTCCAGACAGTTCGACCTGATGTTTTCTCATACACATACAGTATAGCCTCAATATATCATTCAACGTTTGGAGCGTGACTGTGTACTACAACTGTTTCATTCACTAGTGTTTATGACTTCAGGAATTCTAAAGGGAATTACATGTAAGACTGAGTATTTGTAAGTACAATATATAATCATTCATAAAAAGTATATACAACAACAACTGTATGCCCGTGCACGCGCTGGAAAAAAACTTAAGTTTCTTCCATAACCCCCATAAAGCTGAATGAATGATACAATAGTTAGTTCCATCAAACAGGTTATATTTCACTTTGACCTTATAGAGTCTTCATTTTTTGAAAAATACAAGTTTGAAATCTATCACTTTTCCAAAAAATATTTCCAAACAGTTAAAGACGGTTATGTTACGCGACGTTTTACTGACATTTCCTACCGGGTTAGTAAGAAATTACACATTACTTTGCATCTGCGAAAAAATATAGGCGCTTGGCTTGAAAGCGAAAATTTCAAGAAACTTTATGAACACATTTTGAAAGAAATACATTCTTGTTTGACACCACAGCCGCCAAGACGAAAGCTTAAATTCAAAGGGAGAATTGTTAATATTCAAGGTAATTTTCCAAGCAGTGCGTTAACTTCTTGTTTTAGACAACGCGACGTACAGTCGCTACTATATTTTATCGAATCGTTTTTTGCACCCGAGGCAGACAGGGGTGAAAGACCGCTTGTTAAATTAGATTCCGAGGCAACGGAAAAGCCGTCCATGCGTGGTCTGAAATTCAGAGACGCAGGAGCTCATTTTCAGTTTTATACCACTCGATGTACTTTTGTTTTTACTAAAATTGAGCTTTTTGCGGAGAAAACAAGAATTGTCTTCGAATTCTTGGAAGAAAATCTGGTTGATCATGAATTGAAATTGCCAACAGACGAGGTCTCTCGGATGATCACAGACAAATTCATTTGCTTTTGATGATAACAGAAACATCATGACAGAATTGATTGAGGATATCATTGCAAAAATAGTCGCGGCTATCGAGCCATCAGAAGAAAAGTTCATAAGATTTACAAAATGCATTCGAAAAACGCTCAAACACTTTGACTCGTCAGAACGTCCCTCATGGATGAAGCTGATTAAAATCATCATCGATACTCTGGGCGATTTTACCATTCAAATATCAGGTTATCATTTTGGAGGTTCGATTAGGGGAGGGGCTAGTCCTTTGAAAGCAGAGGCCAGTTTAAGTATTTCTATTGCCCCAAATGATGTTGTAAAAGTCATGAAAACTAGTTTAGAATGCAGTAATGATGAGTATGATAGCGAGGAAGAGAGTGCGATTAAAGCAATTGATGATGGCTTCAATAGAACTTCGAATCAGATTTAAAACATACTTTCTGAGAACAAAAAACGAAAGGCAAATAGTTGTTTTATTGATGATACAGGCAATGCCGTTGCGCACAAAAAAATGTGTTCTATTGAAAATGAGAACGAAGAACGCGGCGCTGTTAGCTTGGAAGCCGATTTGAACTTGTCCAGTGACGACGTGGAAACTGCGTCCGAAACCGAATCGGATGGAGTAGCAAGCCGGGGGGCCGCGGGTGCACATGCAGTCGAAAAATTATCCCTGTCGAGTGGGTCTCTTTTTCCGAAAGCGTATAATGTAGAACAGGATGTTATCACTTGACGTAACCAGCTAAACGAACAACTTGCCTTCAATGATATAATCCCCCAACAAGCTGGAGCTTCCGCTCATGAATGCTGTTCAGGCGATGAAAAAGCCTTCGTAAAAAAATATCTTCGTCCAATATTTGAGTCGAAAAAGAATAGATTAAAATATCCTCACATTATTGAAGATTTTGTAAACATTTGTTCTGTCCACGAAAAACAAAAGCTCGCTTTGAAAAAGATAAAACCTTGGGCTGAAAAATGCGAAAAATACCACAAGGATTTTGTTTCACGAAAGGCCTCTGTAGACAAACTCATGGCGCGGGAAGAAAAAGCTGTCGAGAGTTTTATTACGGGCATAAAAAAAATGAAGAAGCCATGACAAAATTTCACTGTTTCTTCGACCAAAAAACCACAGCTTTGCAAAGTTGTAATGCCTGTCTAATGCATTGTTTGCCTGTTTTGACAGAAGCTATCAAACCGTTTAGCGGGAAGCCATGTGGAAAAGGACGTGGGGGCAAGAAAAAACAATGACTTTTAACGAAAACAGGGAGGAGAAGGGCTCTTTTAAAAACATCTTGCAAGAAGAGCTCCATTCAATACATATCATCTACGATCCGCGTGAATACTGTATTCCTTTGAGCGCGAAAAAACCCCCACATCACATACCAGAAAGAATGACACTAGCACAGTATGAATTTTACCTTTACAAAAAACATTTGGCAAAGAAATACGCAAATAAAACAAACGCGCGCAGCTTAAAACAAACTAACTCTTCGATAAGAAAACAACATTTCTAACGAAACAGACTGTATCGCCCACTTAATTATCCTTCCGTGCGGTAACATGCATTTGACAGATATTCCTGCTCCCAATGATAGGCGGTGCCGTAAATTTTAAAGGATCACTGCCGGGATCACTGTTGCTGTTGTTGTATATATTTTTTTGTAAATGAATTATATAGCCTGTACTTTGAACATATGAATACTGGTATATGAGTGAAAAGCAATCGCTCCTGTTGTCTGTCTATTAGAAAGGTACATTCTCTTGTTTGTATCATGTAGCAGAGAAAGGCAAGAGGTCAGTTACCCAATGTCTTCGCTCATTAGATATTTTTTTGTGAGCTGTCGAATCGTTTGTACGACCAACCGTTCTATCATTATTTATCAATATCGTGTCTACAAAACAATATGAAATTTTACGAAATTTATCGGCCACGTATCTGCAAAAAGTAAAAGAGCAGAGGCGTTAGTGTATGTGTATTACTATGTACATAAGTATCATCGTGTCTTTCTATTGTATTATCCCGCTGTATGTGTCTATATTTTCATGCTGCAAAAAAAAAAGTGGCCTAAAAATCAGTTGAAATAAATTGAATTGAATTGTATTGATAGACAAACCACAAGGGTGCCGCTAAGTGAAGACACGTTTTGAAATTAAGAAAATGTTCGCTGCTAAAATTCCCTTTTTCTCAGTTGTTTATAAGATCATGTTAGAGATTGCCACTAAGAGTTCCCACTCCAGAGAAGGAGCAACGAAATAAAAAGTGAAAACGAACATGCATGATGCTCTTCAATGTGTCATGTTCAATATTGCTCTGTCCCTATTTCTCTTCTGGATTTGAAAATGTGTACTTGGAAATTAGAAATAAAAATGTTTCTTCCATATCACAAATACGTCGTATATGAGTTGTTCTTTCTTCATGTGCATGTCAAAATATCCACCCTTCCATCAGGAAAAGGGTGGCGCAAGAGAGTTGTCCTGTCCTGCTCTTCCCGCGCTATACGAACCCGGCCACCATGCGAAACGAAAAGGACATGTACAGACCTCGTTGCTTTGGAGCTAAACGGACATTGAGGAGACGGGACCCCTAAAATGTGGCGACGAGTCGAGGCAATTCGCGTCATAATTTTAGCTAGGATGAGCAGTCTCTATGCATAGTCAATGACAAGGATTGCCTAGACACTGATAACATCCCAGTTATAGCAACAGAATGCTTCAGTAGGCTATTTGCCCCGAACAGATTTCCCCGATGGTGGAGACCCTAATTGATCCACATTCTTCGCTCCGCTCGGTATCACGGGAGGGCATTTGTCGCGGGCGTCAATGATGCACCTTTCAACGCCCCGGGACCCTCGGACTTTGGGCCTCGTATTTCGGGCGTTGAAAGGGACATTATACCTACTACTAACTTCAGCATTGAAACTCACGTACACGAATCATCATCAACAGGATACATTTTAAGCGTTGAATTGGAATATCCTAGAGAATTACACGACGAACATGACATGTTACCATTTTGCCCAGAAAAAGTCAACACAGCGCCTGCAGAATGGTCAAATTTCACTTTGATGAGAGGAGCTGAATTAAACGAGTATAAAACAACAGACAAATTAATTCCACACTTGAAAGATAGAAAAGATTATGTGATTCATGGAGAACATTTAAAGTACTGTCTAAAACACGGACTCAGGCTGGTAAAGATAAGAAAAATCTTAGCCTTTGAGCAAAAACGTTGGTTGGCTCCATTTGTCAATTTTGTGACGGAAAAAAGAAAGCAAGCGAGTAGTGAATTCGAAAGTTCAGTGTGGAAAAAAATGGTCAACGCTTCGTACGGTCGCCCCATATCAACCTAAAACTCGTCAACAGAGAAAACGATTTCTATAGAGAAACGGGTAAGCCAACCCTTCAAACGGTTACATTCTACAATGAGAAATTAGTCGGGGTACAACTGAAACCAGACACAGTTGTGCTCGACAAACCAATAGCCGTAGGTTTCACCTGCCTTGAACTCAGCAAGTTACACATTTACAAACTTCATTATGGTTTCATTCGACCAATGGTGACCGACACCGATTCGCTAACATACGTCATTAAAAAAATCACAGTGTACATGAGGACATCTGGGCCAATCGAAAATACTTTGACCTTTCCAACCACCCAAAAGCAAGCCCTATGCATTGGATCAAAAATAAAAAGTTACGGGGTACGTTTAAAAGGGAGTATCCCGACAAGCCAATTGTTGCCGACAAGCCAATTGTTGCATTTGCTGGACTCCGAGCAAAAATGTATGCTTTCAAACACTTGCCAAATCAAGATGAGACAACGGTAGATAGTAGAAATGAAACAAGAAAAGCTAAAGGCATTTCGCGAAGTGTCCTAAGCAATATGCGCTATGACGATTACAAAGCAGCTCTTTTCGAACACCAGAACCTGAAAAAAGATTCTTTAGCATACCATGGCCAAAACTAGACCTTTATACCATAGCCCAAGAAAAACGAGGTCTGTCAAATTTTGACACGAAAAGATTTATCTGCGACGATGGCATTCAAACATTAGCCTACGGAAACTACAAATGCGACCAAAATTAAAGAATGCTCTTTGCGGTAGTAGGTTGAGGAGCAGAAGACGCTAAACACAAAGGCAGCGACAAATACATCATTCAATGTACTGATGGATGATATGCCCGGACCGGGTTGATATGGACATGGAACGTGTGTCTATTTCTGCATAGAGCTAAAGGGACGAAGACAGATATGGCTTGAACGCGCCTGAGTTGTTATAATCGATGAACTGACGACCAAAGTTTTCAGATGTTTTATTGTTTCGTAGTGACGTACGTATCAGATGAATGTATTTTGGCGGGTATGAGGCAGGCGTTAGGGCCGTTTTGGTTGCGGAATCAAGCGATGGTTTGAGGCAGCGTTAGTGCCGTTCTTGGTTTTTGATTCCGTTTTGGGTTTTGGATTTTAGGGCCGTTTTGGTGGATTTTATGGTTGATTCCCAAAACAAAAATCGCCGTTTTGGTTTGGGAATCAACCATATACTACTACTCCCCTTGCATCTGTTCTACAAATCATTAGCTGAGCTTGGGATGACGTCCCTCCTGGATCCACAGCACGGTGATGCCTTGTGATTCCACTCTTCCTATGGTCAGAAATCTTAATGTACCTTAAAAGTAATGAGAATTGATTTAGAAAAGAACATTCTCAAAAACCGAATGTACTGATTTTTTCATGATAGGAAATAAAGTGTAATTTCGGATAGGTCAGCTTTAGTTTTGGTTGTGGTGGTGTGTGCTTTGATAACCCCTCTTGTACCCATTACGCATACTATAATAAGGTTTGGCTTGATTTGCGAAAAGACCGATAAAATTCGAACTTACTGTATAGCTAACAGGAAGTACGACAACACGTACACGTATACGTAAAAGTAAAGTGCTCTTCCTTGCGTCCGCCACTAGCTGTATCACATGTGCACGAGTCTATGTAGGTCTGTGCCAATACATAGGTCGAAATATCCCTCGAGACACACAGCCCGACACTTAGTTAGAAAAGCGATCTTTCCATTAGGCTTGGAAATAATTAATCACACAACGTCGAATCTTGGGAGTAAATTGTCCAAGAAGGAGAAACAAGAGAAAAAGGTTCTCCTGGTCTCCACACCACTGAGCTCTGTACACGAAGGAGTACCATCAAAGGAGTTCCCCTTCCTCGCCCTGGGTTAAACGTGTTATTAGGACTTATGGACTGTACCATCATGAAGGTTTTGGGGTTTCACTCCATCGCCTCGGGGTAAGCAGCTCGGAAGGACGTATTGAGAGGCCAATGGGGGGGGGATTGGGCTTTCCCCCACTGCACTAGCTACAACATGTCAGAAGGACGGGGGTTGGGGAGGGGAGGGCTCCCTCATGTTAACTGTGCGTGAGTTCACTAGAGCTTGCACTTTACATATGAAATTAAGAATCTGCCAAAAGTGCAAGACTACGATAGTCCGGACACCTTTCCAGGGCCAGTGTGGGGGAACATTTTCCATTTCTACACCGACTATTCTGATGATGCAGTTGAGTCACAGTGAGTTGACATGTATGTGCACTGCTCTGATAATATTAACATGTAAAATCCAAGAAGGACATCCTCTTGTCGCCGACGGGGTTGGGTACTTGCGATATTTACGCACCTTGTCGCAATAGAGGTCGATATGACGTAACATACCATTTTGTGACGTCATACGATGTAAAAGAACAGTACGTCTTTTTGGCGGGAATGGCCCGCCAAATGTAAATGGGCCCATAGAAGTCATATACGGTCCGATATCCGCTCAGAAGTTTCTGGGTTGCTTTAAATGCTCGCAGTGAGCAGTGTGACTCTCACCTACTTACTCTTTAATACAACGACAATTTTCTCAGTGTCATTTCCCACAAAATTCAATTGCTGGAAAATAAGTTTTTTAGTTATAACTGTAAACGTAATCACACATAACACGTTATGTAGTCGGTTGCAATTATGAGGACGCGAAGTATAATTATAATCGGAGTAACACTATCCCCTAGTTGTCTACGTGCACTCATTGAGAATATCATTTTACATTCATTATAGTATAAGGTTGCTGAAACTCATTGTATGTCTTCGATCCAGTCCGATCAATGTGATCAGGGATAAAGAAAGCTTCTCGCAAATGCTGTTTTAGTTGGTGATCATATATGAAGGATTAAATGAGATAGTAAACGGTTTGAAGCATTAATCGACAATGGCTGTAACTATAGACCTCCATACGACGTCACCTGATATTTTTACAGACCTACAGCTGGCGTACGACATTATTACCCGCTTCGGAACTTTGATGGTCATTGCTGTCGGCTTGCCCGGGAATCTTTTGGCTTTTCTCGTTGCCACTAAGAAGAGTAACAACCATCTTTCAACGTGTGTGTACATGGCAGGGCTCGCTGTAGCGGACAGTGCAGTCCTAGTGACTCTATTGTGCGTAAATATTTTTATTTTTTGGAATGTTGATCTGGATCGTAAGGATGTCGTTCGGGATGGTAATTCTGTTCCAAGGTGAGATGCGTCCATTTAGAGATCAGTGTCAAAGATTGCCTGATTTGATATTGTTTATTTTCTTTGGACAGAATAGCTGAATCTGTTGAGTGCACTTGGAGCGACTTCGTTTTTATTTGAACCAGGGCCACTCTAATTCGATTTTGAAATGTCCTGGGTCTATCGTGTATAAAACCGAGACAAAAGTAATTTGCATGAATCATAAAATTATCCCTTTCGGACATACAATTTCTTGTATTTTTTCCAGTAAAAACGGCAATAACAGCAGACTCCTGACACAGTATGAATTCAGACGATACCTTGGTAGATCATAGTCATAAAATCCAGGTTTTGTGACTTCAAGGATCGCCTGCGATCATACAGTGACATGATTGCGCTTAAAGAACTTTTCCATTTCTACCTTAAAGACAGGAAGAAGAACTTGGAGGTTAAATGATGACTTGATAATTTTTAATTTGATATCATGTTAAAAATAAACGATACATTAAAGATAATTTACTGCGAAACCGCGGAATTCGTAATTCATGCAAGGCGTGCGCCTGGCGTGACGTCGACACCCTGAAAAAATGCCAACATACCAAGTATGCCGAAGTGATAGTTGTCATTATTAACCAGATCGCTCTTGTCGAAAAAAGGTTCAAATCATTCGTTAAGGAAAAACTCCTCGTAATACAAATATATTTATCAGGAAAATACTGCAAATATCAGATGCCAATTATCATGCGGGTGACTTATCTGTGAAGAAGTTTGCTTTTCTCTCATGTTTACCAGGCGCGACATTCGGCTCGGTACAATAAGAACACCGCACGAGTGGCTGATCATGAGTCACCAGATCACCCGAGAAGATATTTTCTCCGGCCGGAATGCTCAAGACCGCAGGTCGAATGCTTTCAGGCTGGAGAAAATCATAGAGTACGATCTTGATGACGATGGCAAAAAATCATCGATGACGTGAAGACGTCAAGTTAAGCAGGGTGTAAGCAGTGATATTTTTGCAACATTTTCACAACAATTGTGCAAAAATATTTACAAAATGCATACATGCAATATTCTAACAACATGCTGTTAAAACATAGTACCTTTTTTTTCTTAGAGGCCAAAGGGGCTTGGGATGGAAAATGGATGATTTCAAGAAGAGAAGCTTTGTTTTGAGTGCCCCTGCAGCAATTTAAGCTGTCATTGTTGAAAGGCGGATAAAACCTAGTTACCCGAAAAGGGAGGCCACCAGGCCTATCAGGGGGCATCATGACGCATATCACTGGGCATTTGACGTTGTGTCCCACAAGGGCAGTTCTCCTTTGATTATATAAGCGTTTCGGTCCTATTTTGTGTCCAATTGTAGTGCCCTATATCAACATACCCCATGGGGGATGTTATTTTTTCCAGGTCACACGACGTCAGGTAGATCATCTGAAGCAAATCCTATTTCTGCTTAGCTGAAGAATTTACAACATTTTTGCAACACGAAACAAAGTATTACTTTGAGTTTAATTTGCAGTTTTGAACAGCATGTTGTAAGAATGTTGTAAGAATGTTGTAAAATGCATTTTCCTCTGAATACTCTATGCAACATTTGGTCAACATGATATGATGTTGCAACAAGGATTGTTCAAGATGGTCAGCTGAACATCACGAAACTTACCATTGATATAGAAACATAAGATGCATACACCCGAAAGGTTGAGGAAAAGCTCCAAACTGAAGGAAACACCATCCAACAAGAACATTGGGATTCCATTGTGAACGCATGTTTAGAAGCCGGGAAAAAAAGTAGGCACCAAAAAAAGAAACAAACAGAGATAGACACAAAGATGACCCCACCAAAAAATTCAAGTCATACGATCACCAAAATAGATCGAACCTCCGAAGAAAATACTTGTACATGGAGATAACGGTCCAGACAAAAACGAAAAAGAATACGCCCAAATTATCACCACGTTCTTCAACTAAACTTCCTGTGTAGATAACAAAATATATTACAAAAAAAAAAACTTCCTGTGTAGAAGGAGAATTAGAAATACCAACCACGCCCCACAGGAAATGACGAAACCTATAGCGACAGAAGAAGTAAATAACGCCATAAGAAGCCTAAAGGATGGAAAAGGATTAGACAACATCAAATCAGTAAAGTATGGACCAAAGAACTAAGTACAAGTATAAAGCCAAGCTACTAAACGACATAGCAAAAACAGGACATACATCCCAAGCGAAAAATGCATCCCCTTCCGAAACCAGGAACCCTCAAGGACGATCAGCAAACATATATTTTTTATCTCAATGATCAGAAAAATACTTGCCAACTGTACTCATGCTACAGTCGTGCCCAAAGGATCACATACACTTGAAATTTGGAATGCAGTCTACATTTCTTACCAAAACTACTTCATTTTAGAAACGTTGCATGCCATATCTATCCTTTCTTATGATTTTATGCAAAAAATTGGCGTTGCTTACAAAAAATATGGAAATATCAAAATATCACTATCTTATCTTTTCAAATCCTGCGGTTATAAATCTTGAAAAATAACAGAATCGTACTCTGGTCCATTCTCTGACTTTCTGTGAAGTATGAGATTTTCAATTTTCAAAAACTTTCATGGGATTTGTGTTTCTTTTTATGCACTTTAGAATGGAAAAATCATTTTTGACCATTTTTAGAACGTTTGACGTAGTGTTCTGACGATTACCGAGTTGCCAAAGAATTGGTTTGAGATTTGTGATAGCATCATAATAGCAGGAGTCGAAAAATAGACCAGAGTATGAGACACGCCATTCATTGAATGTAGTAGTTTAGGTAAGAATTGCAGATTTATTCAAAAATAAATTAGAAGGTTTTCAAGAAATCCGACCTTTTTGACCAAGTCGGAGAAAAGTCGGACAATGTCGGTGAAATGTCGGAATAATCAGGAAAATGTTAGAGAAACCGCTAATAAGTCGGAAAAAGCCTCCTACAAGTGATTACCAATGATCGTGCAACGGGTGTCAATGTATTTGTGAAAAGTACGCATAACAACCCGTTTGTATAGCTAATTTACTATCTTTATTGGCTCTCTTCTCTCCGTACACTATGCTCTGTCAAATCGGTAACACCCACTGCTCATGCGCACAGGCACATCTACGGTGGCTCATGCTCTGGGAGGGACAGGGAAATACTGCCCCGTCACATTTGTGGAGATGGCTAGTTGTGTCTCGTTGAATCAGAAAGGAACTTCATTGTCCACAAATACATGTATGTGTTTTCGCACTTTTGGAAATCGAACCTAAAAGCAGGGTGCAGCTGTGTAAAATGCTCATGTACATGCCACATGCAAAGAGATAATATAATGACCACCTGTGACGAGCATGAGATTTTTGTGGTAAGTTATGCATGTGGATGTATCCGCGCAGAAGGTGTCTATTGAGACTGAGGGAACCAACAGTAAACATGTCTATAAATAGCTTATTTCCTTAATGCGCAACCCTAAAAATCCATCACTGCTTGATACTGAGCATGGCTAATCGACAATGTTTTATAGATTTCCCAATACCACACAAAAAAACATTGGCCTTGATCATTTCTCGCCCACAGAAAGCAAGCGAGTAAATACCAGTGTTGTCAGGTTCACCAATTGGAGCAACATTGAACTATCCACCCAAATCAATCAATGTCGCCAAATGTCTTGTATAAGGTAAATTGGTGTCATTGTAGCCCATTTTTCATCTTTAATTTCGGTTACGGAAAAGATTTCCCGGCAGGTTCACTAAAACTGGCCTGGGTCTCGTAGGGTACTTTAAACAATGCCTCTGAGAGACAATACAAGACTTGTGTGGTCGGGGGCTACAGTTACCCGATGGCTATGGGGTAACTGTAGCTCCTGACTCAAATTTTAAAAGTGCTCCTTTTTTGTGTATCAGAATACTTTTTAAACAGGTTTATTGTCTTTTTTGGTTATAAAACTTCCCATAATATTTTAATCAGGTTTAACAAGGGTTTGCTTGTATCAGTACGCACACAAATTATATTCATAGAACTCATAGAGAAGTTCGATACATACACTCATCAACAAATTTATTGAAAGAAACAAAGTCCTATTTAATTACCCCTTTGCTATACATTGCACCTTTGTGTCAGATAACAGCTTGAGATATTCTGAATTGACCAACGGCTTTGTCTTGCGCCATTAAACTGTAGTTCCAGGTAGGAGCCATGAACCATCCTCAACTAAAGCTGACATTACTTAATGGTAATGCAATGTACCATGAGAAATGCTGCTATCTAATCTACTGTCTGGTCAACGACGTGGCTTTAACTAGAGACGACAGATAATTCAAAAATGCTTTCTTTTGAAATAATGTTAAAGGAACCAGTAACCAAAATGTCAGTTTAAATAATGTAATATCATTGTTGGTACACAAAGGGTTAATATTGCATCTATATAAGATAAATTAATGATCAAAAATATAGTTCAGGCAAAAGGATGAAGAAACGTTACATCTTTATGACTCAAGACAGGTTATATTGTACCATTTATAGGGGCTACAAATACTCCGAGCCACGGGCTACAAATTCCCCGAGGGTACCACGATCAGAAAATTGTCTCTGAATAATTTGTTGTAAATAACGACATCAAATGCCGCCAACATCATTCTCTACACTAAGTACTAATCACTTGAAGCAAGTTTCAAATACGTCAATGCTCTATAAGTGCGGAAAATTATGCTTGCATGAAATTCGATCGCAACCTTAATTGTGCATATGTCAGACTTGTTTACTTCTTACAGCCAAAGCTCTTACATAACAGGTCGCATAATCAATAACTATTAATGTCATGGTACTCAAGAGTTACCTCTTTTATACCCATGCTCGCGTTGGCCGAAAAATTCCATGGTTACCGGGATATCAATCAAAAACATGGTTAGTGGCTACAATTAGACCGGGGCTACAATTACCCCATTTTACCTTACATGTAGAATCTATTTTCTATTTCATTTATTACTCAACAAGATAGGTAATCTCGCGCGGGCCGTACTCGGTCAAGTCTCATCAATCACGACGAGCGGGGCAGGCCAACCCGAGAGGCAGACGAAAGCGCGAGGCCCGTGCTCGTGCGAGACGGGTCGCCTGCGAAGGTGAACTCGCAGAGCACTAAGAACATGAATGTTTACAGCAGTACTCACAATGAACATTCAGGCACGGCCCCGCGGCGACCCGCGCAAGAGCTGCATCCCAGATATCCAATTTTTCAAATAAACAGTCAAATTACTAATAGGCCTAACTACTCACATTAGTTTTTTTTAGATAAACAGCCAAGTTACCAAGGACATTCATCGGGCAATTAAAAGGTTCGGAATACTAATACAAATTAGGATTCACAAGAAACGTGCTGGAGTAAACCTATCCCTCAGATTGATATTATCTCTGCATATATAAAGTGGAATTCGTTACCAATGGAACCATCATTACACTTAGTACATACATGTATAGCCGCCGCTCTCGTGAAACATTTGCAAAACTTCGGTCTCAATTGGCAGTTTATGGTTACCACATCTAAATTTACACAAACTGATACGCTGATGAGTAGGGAGTGCTGTCAAATATTTTTCAAAACTCCAAGAGCGCTTTGTTTCACTGTACACTTTCGTCTTCGTACCATTCTTGTATGTACAGACGTCAAATATTGATTATTTGTGAAATGATGGGTTAACCAAACGCCTATGGCAAGCCGTTCGTCCAATAATTAAGAAAACCTAGTTTTTTTGAAAAAAACATGGTTTTCTTCTTAAAAAACATAGTTTTCTTCAAGAAAACCTAGCTTTTTTTCAATGAAACTAAGTTTTTTAACAAGAAAACATGGTTTTCTTGAAGAAAACTATGTTTTATTGAAGAAAACCAGGTTTTCTTCCATGAAACTAGGTTTTTTAAAAAATAACTTATTCTTTTTGCATAAAGTGTAGGTTCCATGATTTCTCTTCAAAACCAAGTTTCGAAAAAAGAAAAAACTATGTTTTTATCCAGCCATTTGACTAATAATTAAAACAACCATGTTTTTATCATAAAAACCTGGTTTTCTTCCAAAAGAACCTAGTTTCGTTGAAGAAAACAAAGAAAACCATGTTTTTTAACAAGAAAACGTAGTTTCGAAAGAAGAAAACCTGGTTTCGAAACAACCCAGTCTTTTACCCCGTCCCCTCAGCACGCGCGTGACCTTTGGGGCGAGATTGGCGATCCACCGTAGTTTACCCGGGTTGTGCGGCCTTTGGTACGTAAATGCGTAGCCCGGTTTGCTAACCCGGGTAAGCAAAATCCAACCTCTCCCCTGCCATGCTCAGGCCAAACAGGGACGAGGTAAAAAGACTAGGTTATGAAAAATAACGTGGTCTTTTTCATTAAAAACTTGGTTTTGAAAAAGAATTGCATATAACGTAGTTTTCTTCAAGAAAACCATGTTTTCTTCCATGAAACTAGGTTTTCTTCGAAGAAGCATAGGTTGATTTAAAAAACCAAGTTATCTTGTTAAAAAACCAGGTTTTTTAAAAGAAAACTAGGTTTTTTTAAATCAACCTATGCTTCTTCGAAGAAAACCTAGTTTCGTGAAAGAAAACATGGTTTTCTTGAAGAAAACTATGTTTTTTAAGAAGAAAACCAGGTTTTCTTCAATAAAACTAGGTTTTCTTAATTATTGGACGAACGGCTTGCCATAAACGCCGGCCAAGCCACAGCTGTCTAGAGTTTCCTTAATACAATTTAACCATTTGGATGGTGTACCATTCACATGTCTGCTGTATACAGATAGGTACATTACATTGGTAAGGCCATCCTCGGATGCTAATTTACACCAAAAGTTAATCATCTTCACCCTAATGTACAGTCCTTCCAGAAAGAAAATGTCAACCGTTTTTTTAAATACCATAGAGATAAGATAAGATATTTGAATGCGGTTTTCAGCAGAGAATGGTATATCTAGTTGCTCATATATCTGTTATATTTGGATGCTCCTAATTCTTTTCCTTCATTACGTAACATACATTTCAAAAAAGGTCCAAATCACTTTTTTTTAATTTCATGTGCCTTTTCAAAAATTCACACCACCCCATGAACTGTGCTTTATGACCATCATTTTTTGGCACTTGCAATTCGAAAGAATGTGTTCGATAACAGTTTAGCCCAAAGTACCTTTCTCCATATCGTGTAAAATGCTTTCTGATGATCTATAAATGCACAATACAACTTCCGCTTCTCTTTTATGAAAATAACCACCAACATCTTCAAAGTGAATATGTGATCTTGAATACATTGACCTTTCCTAAGAGGCCGCGGCATACATCATGTAGGTTGACAACATATCTCTTAAGTAAGGCATGTTTAGAGAGTCTTGTTAAGTCTTTTGGCAAGGTTGTCACAAAATTCTTCTCGGTCAAAATCGCTAACACACTAATATATAATATTTATTTCATCCTTCAAAATATGGAAACAATGGCGTCTTGCCATGCGATTATTATTGTTAGTGATCATTTCCTGAAATTGATATCATATAACAAAAACGTTTTTGATTTTTTACCATGATAGGGTAATATGCCTCTGGTACATGACCAATTCAGCAGGAATATCATCAGGGCTTTTCCTCATGGAGATGTCAGTGGACAGGCTGATCGCGGTGTGGGCTCCGATTAAGGCACCAACCATATGTACGACATCCAAGGCGAAGAAAGTAATTCTTGCGACAGCAATCGTCACATTTGGCTTAAATGTGAATATATTTTGGACATTCGAAGCCTATGTTGATCCGGTTTCAGGTAAGTGTTATAATGGTTATGTAAAAATCTTATGTTTTATCTGACTGTATACCGACAACAATTTCTTAGGATCTCAGCAATAGCCTAGTCACCTAATTAACGCGTTCAAACGCGTTTCTGAGTTACCATATCCCTTACAATCCATCAATGATGGTCGATAGATTGTGGTACCATGTATGCAGCAAAGATAGAACAGGTCACATTTCATTATCAACGTTTGATTATTTATTCACTTGGTAGTGATCATTTAAATCTGCCAACGATGTTTATATGTTGTCGAGCCGATTCCTCGGCGATGGCAATGACCAATGTTCGTGCAAGAGTGAATGAACATAAATGTCCACAATTATGTGTTTTCGCACTTTTGGAAATCGAACCTGGAAGCAGGGTGCAGCTGTGTACAATGCTTATGTACATGTCTTATACAAAGAGATAATAATGTGGCCACCTGTGGCGAGCATGGAATTTCGTTAAGCGGATTCACTTAATGCGGCAAGTTATGCATGTGGATGTATACGCGCAGAAGGTGTCTATTGGGACTGAGGGAACAAACAGTAGCATGTCTATAGATGGATATCTTTGTTTACATTCGCACGCATACTCGTATATCAATAGAGGGGATGGCGTGACGTAACAATATCAACGTCCACGATCGTACGTTGTTGGTTTCACTTGGATACGAGGAGTTTTTCTCGCCTATCTCGTGACTTGCATAACATTTTAGAATAAAACTTGGATACGATTTTGTCACAGTAACAGCTGTACATCATCGGTTAAGTATCATGTTATCGAGAGAAATCTCAACAGGACGACGGTTTGTCGCAATCTTTCTTCATGAAAACCATGTTGAAGATATACGAGAGTGCGCGCGCATGATGTTTACAAATTAGCCATGACGTCAGCAGATATCCATCTATAGACATCTTGACCCACAAGCCTTGGATCTACTCCGTCGACCCGGACTCCGTTACACCAACCCTTGACGCAATAAGCAGATATGCCTGTATAAGTTGTTTCTGTTATTCCTCACTAAATTGCACGCTAACGCCGATATTAACCAATCAGAAGGCCTGTAACAAGAGCGCACTTTGATCCAACTGATTTTTCCTTTGCACATGTCAATGCATGTCGGTCAGTTGGCCGCGGCGTGACAGTGACAGAATAACAAACATCTATAATCAATAATAGGGGAAAAACAGTCATGATATTATTTGTTGTGCAGGGTAGTTCAATCACTTTGGCACATTTTCATATCAGCTATAGGCCTACACCAGCAGCATTAAAAATTGCACTTATTTAACCTAAGACTAAGTAACAAAGCCGTCAAAGCCGAGGACACAACCATTGGCATTGCCATTGCACTGTTATTGTTGGTCCTGTCTTAAAGGGTATCCCACAGTCTGCTGGTTGATGTCATAGATTGCTTTAAAAGGGTGTCTCAATCCGTGTGACAATCTGTACTACATCGCCACACGAGCCACTCAAGCTGGTTCATGATCTAAACAACCTCGCATCTAGTTTTCTACGTTCAAAAGCGCTGTGTCGAAAGTGTGTATTGGCAGCAAGCCAAGACTGGAGGCGAGA
Source organism: Lineus longissimus (assembly GCF_910592395.1). Lineage (NCBI taxonomy): Eukaryota > Metazoa > Nemertea > Pilidiophora > Heteronemertea > Lineidae > Lineus > Lineus longissimus. Next base: position 7,317,990 of record NC_088318.1, read on the forward strand.
ATAAAAATAACTCATTCATGAAAAATCACAATTTTGAAAGCAGCGTTCTGATTGGTTCACCACAACTCGAGGCGCATGATATACAGAATTATTGCATACTTTTCTTCAGAGTAACGGACCGTTCAGAATGTCTATAGTTAGCAGAGAGTAACTATCCATTGTGATCGTTGCATTGTTCATAGTCATTGGTCCAATGTGCATGTTGTGGATTAGAATTTACGCATCATAGTCAGGCGGTGGTGGTCTCTGAGGTCACTTACCTTTCTTATCAACAGCATCAGTTGGCCTTGTTGTTTTTTGAGGAGGGATTGATGGCGTCAGGCCTTTGTCAGCGTCAGTGATCGGATTTATACCGTATCCAGAGTTGTGTGACGACTAATGCATGTTCCATGCCAGGGTTAAGAGATGGGGAAAAGAGTAAGTTTCCCTTTTTGTCTCAGTACCAACTGCAGACATCGTTTGAACTATAAGTTTTCCCATACTCCCAAACCCAAAACTTATGAAAAAACCAAAAGGGAAACTCACTCACTCCTTCACACACGCTAATGGAATAAACGCCGCTTAATTCTTAGCCAAAAGATAAACACATTAAAGTACTTGCACTAACAACCGCCAGAAAAAAACACGTTGAACCAAAACAATCGCCCCCCCCCCCCATAATTCTGTGAGTACAATACGTATAATACATGTATAAAATACACGCATAATTATTATATCAATCCATCTAGGCAATTATCTTGTAACTTGGCTGATCTTGTTTTTTTTATACATTGTGACATGTTATATTGTTGAAACGAGCCAGTCACTAAGACAAGGAAGAAGGATCACAAACAATCCCCAAGACACGAAAACTTGTTCGTAACCATTGAGGCTTTTTGCTAACCTGACGACATGGAGCAGAACAAAAACTTACAACTACATTGACATGATTGCCTTCAGAGGAGTTTAAAATCGTGACAGCGGCGTCCTTACTCATTGCAGCTGTATAATCATAGCCTCTCACTTAATTCTCCCATCTTTATAGAGTATTTTTGAAGTTCCTTTCAGTTTCACCTCATTTGTATTACCCTCTTTCATCCTATAATCATCCAGCCTATTTTCTTTTCATTTGTACCTTTTATTCCGTTAAAGCGGTATTGTCGAAAGTTTGTCTCAACAAACTTCTATGTCGATCTACACAAGTGGTGTTATTTTATACTTTCTTTCTGATATAATTATCATATGACAGACTTCCTTTCTTCGGATCAGCATAACATAATCTCAACTTGGCCCGACTAACGACCTTAAATTACTATAGAATACCATACGCCTTCGTCGAGAGACTTTCGTAGACCTGCCCCTGTGCCTTTGACTACTCGTATCCAAAATGAACGTAAAATTAATAAATCTTCCGAGACATTATCCGAATGTATAGTTGCTTTTTCCAATGGCATACAGAGGTTGTCGCGCCCCAAAAGCCGCGGATCCTGCAAGAGATTAAACTTACAATGAAAAGCAATGATCGAGAGTTTAACACATTTCCGTTACAAGCGTTTAGCATCTCTTTTGTAGCATTATCAATACAAGAAGCTTTTTCATTCTTAAAACTTTCTCAAATATGTCAAATATATTCACTGATTGGATGTCATCCACTTACTATTCAGGCAGTCCATCTTCTTAAAAACGTATCTTTAACATTACCTAATGAGACACCCGAGTTTGCGCCTGAACCTTTTTCTTCCCAAGTAACCTTATTCAACCAACACTAAACTCTATTCGGATTGGAACCTTGGACCTTCTTAACCTCCCTCATTAAGTTCTTCTTGTCAGCTCTTTTTGTTTTAGCCATTGCTCTTTTGTAGCCCTTAGTAGCTTTGTTTCATTCTAGCTAGTTTTTGTCCGTTCTATTTCTACGTTGCCTTGATCTATCGTTTTCCAAGTTGTTTCTTTCCGACACGCACACATTTTTAATCAAACCACTTGATTTTTCTTTGACCCGTTTTAACCTTCTTATGACTACCACTCTTTTTACCCTACCCACATCTGCCGGCTGTCTCAACAAATAGTTTAATGACCATACATACAATTTGACCTAATATATGTTGGTTTGTACAAAAACAGCATCCTGCTGGTCTGCAACTTCTCCAAACAGAATTAATAAAACTCTTTGAACTGCGATATACACCGACCTAGACTAGGGTGTAACTTTATGCCTACATTTCTCGAGCCATGCCAAAAACTGCCTTAAAACACTTATGAAAATCCTTATCAAAGAACGGCATCAGTGTAATACAACAAGTGGCGGCGCACGACGTCAAGTTGGCACATTATCCTCTTGTCCAGGTAAATTCCACACCCCAGATGTCCCTTTAACTGACCTGGTCTTTGATGCTTGCTCATCATTTTCACCTAGATCTTGATGCATTTTTAGACGATTCTCACCAACTCTGGTATACTCTACATTACTAGCGACTTGGTTGACAAATTCATTTTTCTTTTCTTTTACACATTTAATTTTGATATTACATTAACAGCCTCGTATTTCTCAGTTGGGTGTTGTCACCGTGTACTCCCGTCATGCTCACCTTCCATTTCCTCTGTATCATAACCTTCCCCACCTAATTCAAACGCCGAGTGGCCCTCGGAAAATAAGGATTAAATTTCAGGACAGTAAGTGAGGACTTATGGTGATACAGGTCAATACCTGTTCAAAATAATCCATTGTACTGGTACCTGCTTCTTCAACCTCCAAGTCACCATCTGCTCTTCATTCAAAACAATCCAATTCAACGGCCTTACACAGACTCCTGACCTTCCAGCGATATTGCCTCCGAAGCCTGCTAGAAGCTTAGCAATGTCAATAATTGAGTGTCAAATTGGGTTGTTAGTCTTGTCCTTCCTTCTTTTTTCCTGAGAAAACCCGTATAATCGTCAGAATCGTGAACGTCATGAACAAATTAGTGGTCTTTTCTAACAAAATCATTAAGGTCAGCAGACCGCGGAGTGAAAATCATCGCCAAGGCCGACGACTGCTTTATTATTTATTTTCTGTTCTAGAATTTCAAGTTCTATGCCTTCATAGGCAGTCTGCTCAGAAAAATATGATCTTCCAGGTGGGACCTATACACAACCAAGTAAATATACCTTGTTTACCCAGGATAAATCTTTTTTCAACCATATTGTACCACAGAACATGCTTATTATCAGAATAACTGCCTTTCCCATAATTACTTAAGATTTCCTTCAAGATAACACACATTCCACCTTGACTATACGAGGACACGACACTCGGATTTTTCAACACTTCTGTGTTAAGTAGCCTTTAGGTAATAGGTTTGTTTAACAATGTCAGAGTCAATGTCACCAAGCTTTTTCACTGACCCACGCAAAATAGCAATCACGCCTGACAGCGTGGAATTCAGGATTCTTAAGCTGGCTTCGATACAAGCCCATACACATTATTGTCTGCAATTCTGAGAGTCTTTTTGACTATCTTCCTTTTTCCAGTGTCGCTTGGCGGTACAGTCACATGCAAAGTACTAGGATTATGACCAATAATCTGCAAAAAATTTACGCAGTTACCTCGAATTCGGTTCAAGCAAATTTAACATCGTTAACTCTCAGAATTAGTACTCCCTCATGGATAACTACAAGTATAATACCTTGGTCAAAACACTCCTCTGCCTGTCCTACTTGTATATGTATTAGATTTTAGTTCCAAAACTATGGAGCCCACAGATCATCTCGAGTTTCCCTCTTCAAGTTCATTCTTTTATTGGGGTCACTTCCGTCGTTGATACATGCCACGATTTTACAATTGTCGGTATAAGTATGATGCACACAACTTTGCCTTTTCTCGTTTAAATCTAGCTGCTGGGAGGGCGGTCTGCCCTTATGATCGATATAACGATGGATCCTCGTTTCGGATAGACACGCCATTGGATTAAATCCGCCATCCAGCTCCCAACTAGGTACCTCCTGTACCTGCGTCTGCAACAGACAAAGCCCATCGTCGGTATCGAAATACATGCGACTATAAAGGCAGACCCTCGCCCTCCCTGCTTGCACCAAGGTGGAGAAAACCACAGGGCATCAGTGTCCCCGAGAAGCAGAAAAACAAAGGTCTGGATTAAGAACTGTACCCAAGTACGTGTACATGTACTCTGTCTTCGAGGCGATTTTTAAACCTAACACTCTTACTACACTACTAGTAAAGTTACCCGTGGTATGGCTTAAGCCACAACCACATTAACAATTTTTCTTCAGCAAGATATGATAACACCAGATGTCGGGTGGAGCTACTTGGAGAACTAAACTTGCTGTGTCGTCCAGACTAAACATGAATTCTCCACAACACTTCCTAAAGATTCAGTGGGAAAGAGAGTCCAGATCAAAATTACTCGTTTACTGGCCTCTCTTTAGCAAGGAGGGCGCTAAAGGCTGGGTTACAGCATGTGCCTGTTTTATACACCAAACCTAAAATGCAAACGCCATAAAAATTTCCAACTTGTACAAAAATACGCCCCAAATTATTTTACAATATAGACCTAGGTCAAGTTTTTACATTACAACCCACCCAGAATGTAAAAATGCTTGTTTTCCCCTCAATGATGTTGAAAACACTGGTCAGAAAGTGGATGGTGCTGCACCTGGAGTGACAACATGTTGCTTGAAAATAGAACAGGCAGCTCAGACAACAACACTGGTGGAAAGTATCAAATTACTTGAATAAGAAAAGTTGTTGAGTTGACCAAAAACAGGTGTAAAACTCGCCGGACAACATGGACAACTCGCCATTGACACTTTGCAAATTGACTGTTCTTCACTGGTCTGTCACTTTGTTCGCTGATGACGTCATCAACACATTTTGGTTCCCGAAGTCTCCAACAGATGGCAGGGCGAAAGTTGCAAATTGACTGCTCTTCACTGGTCTGTCACTTTGTTCGCTACTGATGACGTCATCAACACGAAACGGTCAACTTCGGCAATGTCCGGCAATTTCCGTGAGTTTTAGATCAGACAAAATTCCTGAATAAAATCGCTAAAAAGTCCACATTCCCGGCAAATGTTTAGACTGAGAATCGATCATTTTGTGAACGGAAAGGTAGTGAAAGGTTAGGTGAAGTTTCAAAGAGACAGTGCGCACGGTTGCCGTGATTTCCTTGGAAGTCTATAGATTTAGTAGTGGAGAAACTCGGTGATAAATCAATCCCAATTTTCGCATTTTTGGTCACTTAGCATTTGACTGCATTGTTTGGGCAATTCTTCCCCAAATGGTCATGTGCGCGACCTATTAAAACCAGGGTCCCTGGCCCCGTAGCCCCTTTCGACCCTAACAGCTCCCCATTCCAACCTGTCCTCTGTGGGTGGAGTTCCAGGGTGAAGCTAAAGGTCTGTCACTCTCCACATTTGTCGTCGTTTTTGCCTTTTTCCCCTGATCGGATTCGAAAGCTTTTCGGCCTTTCGTGGACCTTTGCCCCAAGACTATATTGTCACAAGCGTTTTTATATTCCAGTTTCCTCCCGAATCAGTTTAGTCATTAGGCCATGATTTTTCAACTCAAGAATTTTTGCTTCTTGTCCATTACCAAAAGCTCATACTTTTAACTGTTGATAGCTCCTTCGCCATTGTCGCCTACTGGATTAGTTTCCTCTAGGCTGAACATGAGCCCAGCTACATGTTTGAAACACAAACCTGACCTCCTTTGTCATAAATCATGAACCTTTACCTTTCCTCCAAACCTTAAAGCTGAACTGCATGAACAAAAACAGAAGCGTCCATGTTTAAAAAAAGACCACCGCCCCCAGCGCAATGGTCGAGAGAAATGCAAACGCCCGAAACACGCTTGAGAAGTCTGCCAGAAACATGATAGTCTACGGCGAAACAGTGGCGCGCCGTCAGTCTGACAGCAGGACACAGGAAGTGCTGGATCATGAGTGTGGGTACACATACAATTACACGTAGGCCATGTCCAACCATGTTGACGGAATGCAATGTACATCCATGTTCGTGTGTGTGCACTGATGAGAACCTGAAAGAAAAAAATGCAAGTTAGAATTATGGAAAATAAATGAAAAAATCCCTCCCCCATCAACAAATAAACCTACCCCGCTATTTGCGAGGAGGACGTACTAGATTAAATGCTATACGCTGGCTCCCACACCCCGTACGTGAAAAAAAATCGATACTAAACCTAATACAATACAAGCACGTGGACAATCTAATGACGCTCACAGACACGTTTTTCGGATAGTCTATCCGCAAGCAGCTCATTATGCGTTTGTAAAAAATAAATTAAAAAAAGGGTATTTTTCAGTCTTGCATGTAACCAGTGAGTCCTCGTTCACACAGCGTTTTCGCTTAGGTTTTCTTCATTCATACAATAGGGCCATTAGGTCTGTCTCATGATAGAACGTTAGGAACAGACGGGATCCTAAGAAGTACCTAATTCAACGTACCATGCTTGTTAACTTTGATGCTATTGGTTACACGAGCATTACCACCAGGGCTACGCTGCTGTGATGAATACATATGTAAGGTCCTTCTTCTGATTGGTGGTCACCAAAGCACATTAGGAACGCCTCCGAATGCAATTATCCAGTGCAAAGATCATTGTTACATGGCCGGCCTCCATTCAGAACTTGGAACGCAAACGTACTCCACATGACATGTGAAGGCCTATTAGATTAATCCTACTACGCGTCCATGGACGTTGATTTTGGTTCCCGTCCGTCCCTAACGTTCTGTTATGAGACAGGCTAGGCTAGGCTAGGCTAGGCCATGTAACAATGATCTTTGCACTGGATAATTGCATTCAATGGCAATAGACCGTCCATATGGGAAGGTTCATGTAATTTTCCCTTATTATGCGTCTAGCCTAGCTTATCCCTGTGGTGACATGATTAGACACGCATTGAAAATAGTCAATAAAATATCATTCCTTTGTCCGAAATTGAATTGATTATTGATAACATTTAATTGCCATGGTTTGTGTTGGCCAGCAGTCGCTTGGCCTCACGCTACTTTCATCATGGAGAGAATTAGGATGTTTTTGTTCGCTGCTCCGCCGCCCATACCACCGCCACCAGTTTTGCTTACACCAGCATTTCATAATTTAGAAGTGCGTCCGCCTCCGTTGCCTCCAAGACTTGATGAAGTTCTCACCAATCAACCAAATGGTCTATACGGTGGTAACGACGTCTTTACCAGGATTAGAAACCACCAGATGGACTTCTGGTATCTATCAGGTGAGACAATGGCCTCTTTCCAGCACTTCGTAGAGGACATTACGCCCCTTCTGGAAAACAGGCCAGGACGGTACCGAGATCATTTGCTGTCGGTGGAGAACCGTTTACTACTTTTTTTCTATTGGATCAAGAAATATCCGGACATTGTTGCGATGAGTGCAATGTTTGATATCAGCAAGCAATCTGTTTGCAGGGAACTTTATTTTATGACAGATGTTTTGTGGACTTATTTTCAAGACGGTATAACATGGCCGACCGATGAAGAGTGGGAACAACTGCGGGGCAACTGGGATACTATTCCAGATGCTGTTGGGGCGATAGATGGAACGGTACACGCAATCGAGATCCCAGAGACTGAGGATCCCCACCTGTTCTACAGTGGCCATGTCCACAAATATTGTATCAGCACTCAGGTCATTATCGACAATTGTGGAATGAGTTGTGCTCCCCTTGAATAATCGGTATATGGAAGTGGCCCCTTTGTTACTGTGCTACTGTTGTGTGGGGTGCGGGTGCGTTTGTGGAGGGGGGGTATACGATACATGTATTAACTCAGCAATTTCTCTTGCAATAACTTCTCTTATCCTTCGTCGGAGTTGTTTTGCGGTTCGCCTAGCGTATAATGCCCTTGTGCGTTCCGGCAAACGGTTGACATTTTGCCGGATGTGGCCTAGAATGCGAACATAATTATTTCTATGTCGCTGGTACCCTTCCCGGAGAAGGGCCATCTCCTCCATGCCAACAAGCACTCTATCACACATGACTGTTCGTTCACTTCGACAACACTGTACTAAAAACCGCGCTAAAACTAGACCCATATCATAGTCATAACTTGTTACTGTTACTCAGCCACAGTCCAACAATCGACCGGTTTCTTTTGCATAGTAACTGCTTAGATAATAAAAAGACACTCAATTTGGTTAATACGAGCCAACCAGGCTTTTATCAATAATTGACCGCTTGTCTATAACAAGGCCTATTCGGTAACATCGGTAACATCGATTTCCCTTCATTGACAGTTAACCAACGCACGGTGTCAAAAAGCTATTGTATGTATAGGTGGGCGTTCCTAATGTGCTTTGGTGACCACCAATCAGAAGAAGGACCTTATATATGTATTCATCACAGCAGCGTAGCCCTGGCGTAGCCCTAGGTCTGTCTCATGATAGAACGTTAGGGACAGACGGGAACCTAAGAAGTACCTAATTCAACGTACCATGCTTGTTAACTTTGATGCTATTGGTTACACGAGCATTACCACCAGGGCTGCGCTGCTGTGATGAATACATATGTAAGGTCCTTCTTCTGATTGGTGGTCACCAAAGCACACTAGGAACGCCCACCTATACATACAATAGCTTTTTGACAACCAGCGTTGGTTAACTGTCAATGAAGGGAAATCGATGTTACCGATGTTACCGAATAGGCCTTGTTATAGACAAGCGATAAATTATTGATAAAAGCCTGGTTGGCTCGTATTAACCAAATTGAGTGCCTTTTTATTATCTAAGCAGTTACTATGCAAAAGAAACCGGTCCATTGTTGGACAGTGGCTGAGTAACAGTAACAAGTTATGACTATGATATGGGTCTAGTTTTAGCGCGATTTTTAGTACAGTGTTGTCGAAGTGAACGAACAGTCATGTGTGATAGAGTGCTTGTTCGCATGGAGGAGATGGCCCTTCTCCGGGAAGGGTACCAGCGACATAGAAATAATTATGTTCGCATTCTAGGCCACATCCGGCAAAATGTCAACCGTTTGCCGGAACGCACAAGGGCATTATACGCTAGGCGAACCGCAAAACAACTCCGACGAAGGATAAGAGAAGTTATTGCAAGATAAATTGCTGAGTTAGTACATGTATCGTATACCCCCCCCCCCCCCCCCTCCACAAATGCACCCGCACCCCACACAACAGTAGCACAGTAACAAAGGGGCCACTTCCATATACCGATTATTCAAGGGGAGCACAACTCATTCCACAATTGTCGATAATGACCTGAGTGCTGATACAATATTTGTGGACATGGCCACTGTAGAACAGGTGGGGATCCTCAGTCTCTGGGATCTCGATTGCGTGTACCGTTCCATCTATCGCCCCAACAGCATCTGGAAGAGTATCCCAGTTGCCCCGCAGTTGTTCCCACTCTTCATCGGTCGGCCATGTTATACCGTCTTGAAAATAAGTCCACAAAACATCTGTCATAAAATAAAGTTCCCTGCAAACAGATTGCTTGCTGGTATCAAACATTGCACTCATCGCAGCAATGTCCGGATATTTCTTGATCCAATAGAAAAAAAGTAGTGAACGGTTCTCCACCGACAGCAAATGATCTCGGTACCGTCCTGGCCTGTTTTCCAGAAGGGGAGTAATGTCCTCTACGAGGTGCTGGAAAGAGGCCACTGTCTCACCTGATAGACACCAAAAGTCCATCTGGTGGTTTATAAATCTGGTAAAGACGTCGTTACCACCGTATGGACCATTTGGTTATTTGGTGAGAACTTCATCAAGTCTTTGAGGCAACGGAGGCGGACGCACTTCTAAATTATGAAATGCTGGTGTAAGCAAAACTGGTGGCGGTGGTATGGGCGGTGGTATGGGCGGCGGAGCAGCGAACAAAATCATCCTAATTCTCTCCATGATGAAAGTAGCGTGAGGCCAAGCGACTGCTGGCCAACACAAACCATGGCAATTAAATGTTATCAATAATCAATTCAATTTCGGACAAAGGAATGATATTTTATTGACCATTTTCAATGCGTGTCTAATCATGTCACCACAGGGATAAAGCTAGATGCATGATAAAGGAAAATTACATGAACCTTCCCATATGGGCGGTCTATTGCCATTGAATGCAATTATCCAGTGCAAAGATCATTGTTACATGGCCGGCCTCCATTCAGAACTTGGAACGCAAACGTGCTCCACGTGACATGTGAAGGCCTATTAGATTAATCCTACTACGCGTCCATGGACGTTGATTTTGGTTCCCGTCCGTCCCTAACGTTCTATAATGAGACAGACCTAGTAAGACGGCCGGCGAAAAAACCACGTTCGGATCGGATCCGGATGCGATCCGATCGAATCACATTCAGGGCCCGGTTGTTCAAAAGAAGTTAAATTTCATTGATGTTAAGTTAAACGTTAAATTCCTAACCTTGGCGTTAGCTAACTTGGCGTTAAATTTGGGTTGTTCAAAACAACGTTAGGGTAAACTAACGCTAATGTTAGCAGATATTGCATCTTGGTTCACTGATGTTAGTTGCCATGGTAGGTATAGGTAATTACCCACAATTCATTGGGATCACTGCAAATCCAAGATCATCATCATCATCACTATCATCACTGTCATCTGGTGGATCCCTCTCTCTCTCCTAAAAATTGCAATATTATGCAAGACTGTGCATGCTGATATTATTTTGATCACCCGTTCTGGTCGCATTCGGACTTCGCCATGTAAAACGTGAAATCTTCTTTTGAAAATTCCAAATGCATGTTCAATGCGCACTCGTTATTGGGGCAGCTCAAAAAACAACACAAACGTAGAAATTCCCTTGATTATAAAGATTTACTGAAAATACAAATAAAGACAAGTAAATACAAGTACAGCATCAACATGTGAAATAATAGTCAACAAGTACAGAAAATAAACACTAGAAAGACCAAAGACCGGCGAAAAGAAAAAGACCTAACGTCTCCTATACGTTTTTACAATAAATTCCCCCACCACATCCAAAGTACATTATTGTTTGTAAACAAACCAGGTGGCAAAAAGCCAGAGCTGGGAATTCCCAAAAATTTGCATGATAATGAGGGAAATCCCAAGGAAAACCCCCATGTAAATTAACATATAAAGGGACCACATGCTCTGCAGGGCTGCCTGAGAACATGGGCACTGGAAAGGGGGTTTAGGGCTGCACAGAGAGGCACAAGAATCCTTCCTGCAGACCGTTTATACATAAATCATATTAAAAGAAGGGTTCTATACATATTATTTAAGCTTACCAAACGATTTGTGTGCTAATAAGGGGAGCTACCCCAAGGAAAATCATAACATGAAACTGGTAAAACTAGAAATGAATGAGTTAGAAGAAAGCAAAATGGTGGAGATCTAAAAAGGAGGCTAAAAATAAAGTCCGTACAAAATAGCATAAATGACAACAACTCTCTGGATAACAACCTAGGAACTAGAACACTGGCATTAAAGAACCTTGCAAGTGTTATAGAAGTTAAACAAATTGAAGTACAAAACAAACTTTCTAAGTGACACTTCACTATTAACGGCAAATTACACCGGTTCCTCAAAGTCCACACAATGTCAACACACGTGTCATAATCCAAGAGTTTTGAGAAATGTTTTACAACACTAAGGGTCCTTGACAATCTAACTGCCATCACGAAGAGTGCCTATCACATAGCACAACTTAGTCCATTTCCAAGAGTATGATAAGCTTCGAGATCGAACGAATCAAGACGTTAGTCTGAGTCTTGACCTTAACACTGCGCACATATCCTTGTCTATCCGGCATTGTCTCCATCACCCGGCCAAGTGGCCATGAATTACGTGGGAGTCTATCATCCACTAACAAAACAATGTCCCTAACTTTTAGGTTGCGGCGCGCAGATGTCCACTTTTGCCTTTCCTGCAGCAGGGTCAGATACTCTCTTGACCACCTTCTCCAGAACAGGTCCGACATGTACTGTACCTGTCTCCACCTACGTCGACCGTAGTTATCATCGCACTAAACAGTCCTGGAGGAAGCCTCGGTTTAACCTTCATGGTTAACAGCATATTAGGCGTCATTGCCTCAAGATCATTGCATTGGTCCGAAATCCTAGTGATAGGCCTATCATTGACGATAGCCTCAACTTCACACATCAGATTCCTCAGACTTTCCTCATTCACCACGCGCTGTTCATTAAGAACACTGTTCAAACACTTCCTAACAGTACGAATCTGTCTCTCAAATACTCCACCGTGATGAGATCCCAGTGGAGGGTTAAAGACCCACACAATATTCTGTTGGAGCAAAAACTCATGAATTTGGGCTTTGTTCCAAGCTTTGATTGCACCTCTCAGTTCACGTTCACCACTCGTCAAATTTGTCCCATTGTCAGAACGCATCCGCTTCACCTGACCTCTACGAGCGATAAACCTGCGCATTGCATTGATATACGAGTCGGTATCCAAAGAATCCGCCCTGATGGTCATGCAAGTAAAAAGCACACCATATCGCTTCACAATGGCACGACCCCTTTTAACTTCGAAGGGTCCGAACAAATCACATCCAACTGATGTGAACGGCGGTTCATCAACGGTAAGTCTTTCTTGTGGCAAGTCGCTCATTTGATGCTCTCCAACTTTCGCTTCACGTTTCCTGCATTCAACACACTTGGCGAGGATCTTACGAATTGCAGACTGGGCATGGATCAACCAGTACTTTTCATTGAGTTTAGAGAGCATGTGGTATCATTTCTCATGCATAGCCTCTGCGTGAATCTGGCGCAAAATGAGCCAACTGACATGACTGTTCTTTGGAAGAATAACAGGGCGTTTTCTCTCCACAGGCAAAGCAGACCTACTCAAGCGACCTCCAACGTGTAGTAATCCGTTATCCAAAACCGGGTCTAGTTTTCGTGACGAACTAGACTGCTTAACACAAGCTCTCCCACTCGCAAGTGACTTCATTTCCTCAGCGAATGCTGCCTGCTGAGAAAACCTGAGTATAGCACACTCAGAGTCCTTTAGATCCTGAACAGTGAGGGGTCTCAAGTAGTTGATTGGTTTACACCGATGACCATCATTCCTGCTCCTGACTCTGTGCGCCAGCATCTCCTTGACTCTGAGGATCCAAGCTACGGCTCGTTTCAATGTGTACCATGAGGAGTGGAAGCTGATTAACTTGTCAACACTGTCGCTCGGTGGGGTTGCTGACTGAACATTACTGGCAGCAACAACACTCCTCTTCACCTCGTGGTCCTCCTTACTCAAGGTGGACGACAACCGGGGTGCAAGAGGCCATGACTCCGGCGACTCCCAGAGAAAGTCAGGACCGTTTAACCAGCGCCTGTTCTGTAGGAAAGCATCGGCACCTTGACCTCTCGAAGCCTCATGTGCAGGATTCAGAGCTGAACTGATGTATCTCCACTGCTTCACATCTGATCCCTCATGAATGACTTGGAGCCTGTTTGCGACGAAGGTATGGAATCCTGACGTTTCATTTCTGATGTACTTGATAACCGACATGCTATCAGTCCAGAAGTGAGATTTCTGGAGCGGAATCTCAAACTCTTTCCTAAGCATGGTGTCAATCTTGACGGCAACTGTGGCAGCAGTGAGCTCTAATCTCACTATTGTAACTTGCTTGAGTGGTGTGACACGGGACTTTGCTTGTACGAGACCACAGTGAACATGTCCCTCGGTGTTGATCAGACGAAGATACGTAGCGACACCATAACCTGACTCCGAAGCATCGCTGAAGTGATGGCATTCAGCCGATGCAAGTTCACCAAAACCTTCAGGTTTTACACAGCGCCTGATGCTGAAGTCGGCCAGCTTGGTAACGTCCTCCAACCAAGCACTCCACTGGCCGAGGTGCGGCTCCGGAATGTCTCCATCCCAACTGAGCTTTAGTCGACATAGTTCCTGCAGCAGGCACTTGGCTTTCAAAATGACTGGAGAAAGGAACCCCAGGGGATCGTAAATCGAGTAGACGGTGGAAAGGATCCCACGACGAGTAGGCGGTCTATTCCTCGGCTCAATTTTGAAATTGAAAGTGTCACTTTGAACGCACCATTGCACTCCTAGTGCACGCTCCATCGGTAGGCTGCTCTTCTGCAGGTCTAAGTCCTTCACCTCCTTGGCTCAGTACTCCACAGGAATTGAAGCCATGACCTCCCGATTATTTGAAATGTATGCAGTCAGGTTGAAACCTCCTTTCCAGCAGAGCTTGTGCAAATCCTCTGCTAATGTTATGGCCTCAGCTGTAGGAACCTTGCTCTTCAAGCAATCGTCGACATAGAAGTTTCGCTCTACGACTTTGGCAGCCTCAGGAAATTCGCCTCTATTGTCCTCAGCAGTTCTTCTCAATGCGTAGTTTGCACAGCTTGGCGAGGAAGCTGCGCCAAATATATGAACCATCATCTGATGTTCAACCATTGATTTTCTCGGATCACCATATTCCCACCATAAAAACCGTAAGTAGTTGGCATCCTCATCAGGTACTCGTACTCTATAAAACATCGATTCTATGTCGGCCATCATAGCAATCTCCTCCTCTCGAAATCTGAGTAAAGTCTCTGGCAGTGAGTTGGTGAGATTAGGACCTTGCAACAGGTGATCGTTCAAGGATGTGCCACCGTATCGCGCTGAACAGTTAAATACTACTCTTAGTTTCTGCTTCTTGGGGTGAAAAACTCCATGGTGTGGCAGGTACCACACTTTGCCAGTTGGGGGTTGATAGGGTGCAACCCTGGCGTAATCATTGCTCAAAATCTTGTCCATGAATGTCTTATACTTGTCATGGAAGTCACTGTCCTTTCTGAACTTTCGTTTCAAAGATTCCATACGCTGTACGGCCTGAGGACGATTATTGGGCAACCTGGTGTTCATGTCCTTGAATGGGAGACCGATGATATAGTGACTATCAACGAATGTGATAGATTGAGACACACGTTCTAGAAACAGCTTATCATTCTGAGACGGCTCAATCTCGTCATCTATGACGCGTTCACTGAAGTCACGGTCGACATGATCACGGATTTGATCCTCCAAATTTGCGATGGTTCTCACTTCGGTTCTGTTAACAACAGCTGACCCACATGCTTCTTCTCTGTCATCAGATGCTGCCAGAGGGCCATTGATTACCCAACCAAAAGCTGTCCTCACAGCGAGTGGACCGTTATCCTGACTAGGAACAACCTCCAGGGGCTGCAGCATCATGGGAACGTTAACACCAATCAAGAGTTCTACATCACTGTCTATGGTATGCAATGGAATGTCTTTCAAATAAGACCATTTCTGAATGTCCTCTGAGGTGACAACAGCATCGCTGTCAACTGGTAGCTTCAACTGCGTAAAGACCGGCGGCAGCACCGTCACAATGTTTTCATTGAAGCTAACGACCTCCAAATCTGAGATTACGTAACTGTTCTGAAGCATTTCATGCCCCATCGTTTGAATATTTATCTTCGTCTTCCTCCCCTTGACACCCAAGGATTTCATGAGTTCCACTGTACAGAAGCTTGCAGTGCTTCCTGAGTCCAGAAGCGCACATGTCTCTACACACTTGTTACCACCCCTCATCCTAACTTTGACTGGAACAATAGCCATGGCTGAACGACGGCTGTCTCCGGCCCCCATATCTCGACTTGATGCTGTGGCTAACGTGACACTAGAGCTACTGACAGGATTAGATCGAGGCTCCAAGTGTAACACAGATGGGTGGGGTCTGTTGCAATGCAAGCAAGTAAGTTTCTGGTTACAACTGTCTCTCTGATGTCCCAGCTCAAGACATCCATAGCAAAGCCCTTTCGATCTTAGGAAAGCATAGCGATCCTTCAAGCTAAGTTTTACCATCTCACAACATCCATCCATGGCATGCTTAGTACCATTGCAAAACATACACGGTCAGGAAAAGGCTGGTCTTGCATTGGTCACAGTTGAACTATCCCCACTCCTCTGACTTGAACCACTCCCTCTGGAACCAGGTTGTGACGTATGACAAGCAGGCTTCTTGTTCTCGACTGCATTTGTAGCAAAAGCTCTACTAGCGTGCTCCTGCTTCCCCGATGATGCTCTTCCAGCAGGTTTACCTTGGCTAACCTGCGAAGTACCAAAAGATGACAACACATCCCTACCGTAAGTGGGATCAATGGCTTTCCTAGCCTCTCTCCTAACGAAAGCTACAAGATGACTGAACCTCACAACTTGGCCCTTTCCCTTGACATCAAACACAATGTTGTGCCACCTGTCACGGAGATGGACAGGTAGCTTCTTCACTAACAGTTTCAAGTTCTCAGAGTAATCTAACACCTGAGTGCCACTGACGTTTTCAACGGCATACAGACATTCTCTCAAAAATATTGAATATTCATCTAGCCCCTTCGCATTGTCTGATCCGATACTAGGCCATGACAATGCCTTCTTAACGTAGGCCGCAGACACAACATCACTTGATATCCAAGCTTAGCCTCCAGGTTCGAATATCCTGACACGATCTTGTGTGCCTTGTGTGCCTCACCCATGATAGTTCATCTTCTCTTCGTAGGAGTCTGTATAAGCGTTTATCCTAGCATTGAATGACCTTATGAACCGTGCATACTCCATCGGATTGCCACTAAACTTATGCAACTCCGCAGCTGGCTTCTTAAGCTCCCTCATAATTGTCATCACTCCACTGCAATCGACTTGTGGAAGTTCTGGAGTGCACAAACTCGGCATCTTGTTAATCCTGGCCACAGGACTAGGGGGATTAACCGAAACACTTGTGTGCGGATCTAACACCGTAGAAATACCGTTGGTAAGAGTTAGACTGATCGGACTGGTTTCCTGAACATTTTCATGGTCAGACATGGAACTAGCAGCCATCATAGGCGTGGTGTCAGTGCTTGATACTGACATTAGCACTGGCACCGGCGGTACTGGACGAGAAACCGTAGACTGAGCTGAGGGCAGAGGCATGTTTATAGCTGCAGGCGTAACGTTCGGCGCAGACGCATGATGGGAGAAGGGCACAGCCAAAACAGGCGTAACAGTTGACTCCGTCACATGTTGAGACACAGAAACGGTCGCGGCTGAAGACAAAACTGGTTCCGGGATGCCATCAGCAACACTAACGAGAACACCCTCAGGCTGAGCAAGAGAAGATGGAGGACTCCCAAAGACTACTCGACGTGTTGCCTCCGCGAAAAGACTCTTTTGTTCGAACTCCTCCAAAACCTGAGTTTTGGCGTCACAAACTGCCATTTCAGTCTTGATGATAAGTTCCTCCTCCTCGATTTGTAAATCGATCCGCTTTCGTTCCAAGGTGCGTTTCTTTTCCAGGGAAGAAACCTTGGCTAACAGTTCAGCCTTCTTAGTCGCCTCCTGCATCTTAGAATAACTTATGTTCGTTCTCCTCGAACCACTAGAGGAATGACTCCTGACGCTCCCTGACCTATGTGTTGAGGGTGGCTTATCGTGTTCCAACAGCCATGCCTCCACAGCCATTTTACAATCCCTGAAAACACTATTATGCTTCAAGAAGAGAGCCTCGTTGTCCTTAGCACGTTCCTCATCTGAAGACAGCAAACTCTGATCTTCCCTGTGGGAACCAAGAAACTCCTCGTAACTCGTTAACCATACCGAGTACTCCTTATGAATTACACCGACCGTCACATCCTCCGACGTTAGATGATGAATCAGCTTGTCAGACATTAGCCTCAGAAACCTGCAAGACTCCTTGCGCTGTCTGCGCTTCACGTCCAGATTGTAATCCAATCCCTTCGGAGTCGGCTGACGACGTCTCGCTCCTAAACCTTTGTCTTCACTCATGGTGATGATCCCAAAATAAGCTTGTTCGAAAATCGTTTGTAAATGTATTGGGGCAGCTCAAAAAACAACACAAACGTAGAAATTCCCTTGATTATAGAGATTTACTGAAAATACAAATAAAGACAATTAAATACAAGTACAGCATCAACATGTGAAATAATAGCCAACAAGTACAGAAAAAAAAACAAGAAAGACCAAAGACCAGCGAAAAGAAAAAGACCTAACGTCTCCTATACGTTTTTACAATAAATTCCCCCACCACATCTAAGGTACATTATTGTTTGTAAACAAACCAGGTGGCAAAAAGCCAGATCTGGGAATTCCCCAAAATTTGCATGATAATGAGGGAAATCCCAAGGAAAACCCCCATGTAAATTAACATATAAAGGGACCACATGCTCTGCAGGGCTGCCTGAGAACATGGGCACTGGAAAGGGGGTTTAGGGCTGCACAGAGAGGCACAAGAATCCTTCCTGCAGACCGTTTATACATAAATCATATTAAAAGAAGGGTTCTATACATATTATTTAAGCTTACCAAACGATTTGTGTGCTGATAAGGGGAGCTACCCCAAGGAAAATCATAACTTGAAACTGGTAAAACTAGAAATGAATGAGTTAGAAGAAAGCAAAATGGTGGAGATCTAAAAAGGAGGCTAAAAAGGGTCCACCAGAGCAAAGGAGTTCACACAAGTAACAAACAGGGCTCATTAAAAGGGGTTTACAAGGCGGTCAATTTAAACTCCAGAGAAACAAGGAAAATGGCCACAACACTCGTGTTTCACAAAGTGCACTATTGAATTTTTCTTGACTAGCTGTAGTAGGATTTTGATACGGTACCATTAAGTAAGGGAGACAGGGATACCCACTGTCGCCAAGGATGACACCCTCTTCACCAGGGGCATTCTCTCTGTCGAGGTGCTCCTTCAGATCCGCCAGATGTATGCATCATGTGTTGCCCCTGGCCACTTGGCCACAATGTTGAGGAACTTGCCTTAAAAATAAAGAAAAAGGTCTACAGAATATACTTGCTGCATGTAATTTCTTAGTAGCTTCAATCATAGCATGACAAAGTACAAGTGTAGGCCGTGTCAAGGGGTAGGTAGGCCCAGGAATTTTTTAAGCTGGCAAGAAAGACACCCTCATTAATAAAACAAAGCAGGTGCTTTAAATAATAGACAAACCCTTGTGATTAGTTAGATTTGTAATGAGACGCTTACTTCTGTTGTGTGGGACACCCTGTCATTTTTAATTTGTGAATTATTTCCACACCTGACATACCATATAAACATGACCATGACCGGGAAGGTGTAAAGTGCTGATGAATTTGCTGATGAAAATGCTGATGGCTACTCTAATCGCCTTCAGCCGCCATCTTGGATCAGCAAAATCTAACGATTTGGGCCTGAGAGCGGTCCAATTATTTTGGCCTGAAACTCGATGATATTGTCATTGTCATTCCAATAAAAAGTTATTTTGTAGAAGAATATGACTTTGACTTGTTAGAAATATCAAATTTGGAACAAGTATGTTGATAATCTGCGAGTATTGGGACCTAAAAGAAGAACCTAAAAGCCGATCGGCGCACCTCGTAAACTTCAAAAAAATGCCGTCCACTCTTTGATCAAAAACACCCTTTCAACTGTCATGAATTGTCATCTCCAATTCAAGACTTATTGCAGAGAAAATATTGTTTTTCTTTGATTAAAATGCACATCATAATGGAGATCTAGGATGCCAAACACAGAGTAAGTTCTAGTAGTTACCTTCAAAGTCACAAACAGCTTGTACATTCAATGAATGGTAACCTTTCCTGTTCACGAAAGAAGCCTCATAGTTCAGTACTGGTTCAGCTGCATGTCCTGCCCTGCCTGCTTCTTCCTCTACCGGTTCTGCATCATTTTATGTGGCATTCATCTCCGCAAGCTGTTCTCCTCTTGGTGGTGGCAGGGGGAGTAGCTGGAGATCCGAATTCTCTGGGGCACTTGGCATTATTATTCGCACATGGGTGCCATCAATGCATCCAAGGACTTTTGGAAAATGGGTAATCTCAAAAAAAACCTCTTTATACGCTTCATTTCCTCATAGTCAGGCCACCTGATGAAGTCCGCAGACATGTTGTGGAGAAGATCAGCCACATGGTGAACCACCCTTGAAACTGTTGCCTTGTCAACACCAAATGTATCTCCTATAACCTCTAGGAAGGCACCCGAAGCAAAGAAGCGCAGTGCTATTAAAACTTGAATGTCTACACTCAGGCTGTGAGACCGCTTGGTCGATCTCTCCAGCCCCTCTCTCATTAAATCGCAAATCAAAATCAATGTTTCTCTTGTGTATCTGTATCTTTTAAATAACTTCTTGTCGCTGAAAGTCTCTAAATGATTCGTGTGCGGCAAATAAATACGTTTTTTTCGAAAAACTCCCTCAACAGGAATAAGTGCCAAGTTGGCAGACGCCATCTTGAATTGGCTGCTAACGCCAAGTTAAATATAACGTTGGATTTAACTTAGGGTTTTAGGTAAGTTAAATCTAACGTTAAAGATAACGCCAATGTTAGGCTAATATTGTTTGAACAACTCAAAATAAAACTTGACGTTATCTTAACGCCAAGTTAGGAATTTTAACGTTAAGTTATCTTGTTAAAATGTATTTCTTCTTTGAACAACCGGGCCCAGGTCTAAAAAATTGCTCGCATTTAGACGCCATATCCGGTCTCATCTGGACGCATTTCTGTAGATGTGGAACTCTCCAATACCTGTTGCTTGGGGAGGTATAAAAAATACGTTAGTGCCCATGAGCTCAGGTAAAATTAAACCAGATTCGGTATCCATTTGGGTTTAGACGACGCTTTTGATCCGGATGCATTAAAACTACTTCGATCAATTTTTTTTTAATCGGGATGAGACCACAATTGATCCGGATCATTTTGCATTTAGATGAGAAAAATTCAAACCACATTCGGATTCAGTCGGATCGCATGTGGCTTTTTCCTGTCGCCTTAACGGCCCTATTGAGACATATTTCATTTTTTGCATTTGTGCAGAATTGGCTTGATTCAACGCGTGACCCGAGAGAGCTCTATCCAGTCCCAGCGCGCGCCTTTTTGAACGGGCGGTGGCTTTGATGTTGAAACCATACGTTCCCTGGTTGCCTAATTCTTTATTTGAAAGACTCTGGTTTGTTGAAACTCGAAAGAGTTAGACTCCCTTGGCAGCCCGTCGCGTCATCCTAATTTGGAATGCCACAAATAGCGGGAATTCGTGGGGCTGGACGATTAGCAAATGGGCATTGTTGTAATGAAACCGTAAGGGCATTATCTGTCACCGAATCAGAATGCTCGACGTGTACCGCTTTGGCATACAGAATAGCGTAGCCGATGTTTATACACTTAATTCCTACTGCATTTCTCCTGTGGTTCCAATGGAATATGTACGCACTGCGTTGTATCGTTAGTTGACATACATATGAATAAACAACAAACACAACGATTTAATGCAAACATCTTTGTACTATGAATTCTGAGTTTACATAAGCCAGACTCTTTCAAATATAGAGTCAGGTCACGCCAAGATTTTTCTGATCCCACAGTTCTCTCGGGCAATTGATTGGAAGCCACGATGAAGCCCTTTTTTAATTCAGCTACAATCTGAGCTGAGGTGCAAAACAATGATGGAACGATCAAAATCCAACGAAAAATGTTTACTCGCACATGATGTACACATATGATTTATCGGGTTACAAATACTCTAGTTTCGCCTTTTTATGGTGGGTTCATTAACTTCAGGGACTACCTACATGGATTACGACGAACGGCCCAAACTAAATTTAAGTCCGCCCTCTTCACATGATTGGATGAATTGTCGGTCTGCCATGAACCCATTGCTTGGGGTTTCGGGTATTGTGAAATAGATTCGACTTTTTAAGGAGAGGTGAATTGAACCCAGTCATGCCCGTGCATGGCTGAAGGCAATTTATTCTGACTTTCTACAGGGTGTTTCCAAAAAAGTGAAGAGTGCAATTTAAGCGGGATCCACTGTCGCGATTTTGACTTGCGTCGGCGTTGCGCTTGCTTGCGATGGAACAAAATGATCGAAATGAACGGCTCAACGCTGCTGACGCCAGCTTATTTTAACAACCGCAAGCGCGTCACAACGCCGTCGCAAGCGAAATGACCGTGGATTCCCCGCTACACTCTCGGTCTGCCAGAGACCACTCAAAAAGTGAAAATGGCGTTCAGTTAGAGGATGCAGGTCTGTTTGAAATTCAATACGTATTTTAACTCACACTTTAGAACAAGTGAAAAGGACACCAACTTTGGACTGAGCGAAACCTTTCATTCTTTTGCGAGTTGTCACTGGCAAATTTAATCCAATTTTTAGTAACTTCTATCCTGTAGGCCCACATCTTCATAGTCAAGCAAATCGATGAATGCCATGCCATCTTCCTCTTCTTCGTCCAGTTGAGGAAGTGGTCCTCCTTCAATTTCGCCCATGCGGAGGGATGCTTCAAACCCGCTTTCGATCACTTGGGGGGGGGGTTACAGCGTCCCAGGCGTTACTGACAATGGTGACAACATCATTTAGTTCAATACGGTTGCATTGTCCTGCTGCGTTGGTATGCTGCGTTTTCCACGACTTCCACTCCTTACGTGCGTTGGACTTAAACGATTTCATAACTGCAACGTCTAGGGGCTGGACCAATGATGTACACCCTGCTGGTACAAAGTGCATGATTCCACCTAGCTCCGTTACTCGCATGCCGAAGTCTTCAGACCGATGGACACTATAACGATCCAGTATCAAGATAACCTGCTCTGCTGGCTGCCTCTCTAGGTACGGTTGATAGACTTCCTCGATCCAGTGTTCGGCTGTCTCTTGTTTTACCCATCCTGTGGCAGATGATGTAACAACCACATTAGCTGGCAAATCTTGTGCTTGAAGGGCTGCTAGCTGTCGTACAAACCCACGACGCGGAAACGTTATGTGGGCTAGCATCTTATCACCACTGGCCGCAACGCGGAGTGTCACAGTGCACCCTAGTTTAACATTCGATCGTGACGTACGTACGTCAATGGAAGCAGCACCTTTTCGGTTAAATACACGAGTGCATGGGTCTAAAGTCAAAAAGAATGAAAGTTTCGTCCATGTTAAAAATAAATCGCATTGCGATGTTGAATTGATCAATAGTCCCAGTGACTTCATTGCGAAATACCTCAATTCGTATTGCAGCATCGGCTGGCAGGGTTGTAGTGTTTTTGTTCACTTTACGCAGGGTAATCTGTTTTCTCTTCATAAAAAGTTCAACCCATCCAGCCGAGGCTTGAAAATCATGTAAGATTGGTCTTGTTTCAACGATTTCATTTCGCCGGGCATCTGTCAGACCACCCCACCAGGCATGGAAGAATTCCAAAGCCTTTTCTTGCAAGTCCTGTACGGCGACGGGTAGGCGTATTTCACGTTGCTGGAGAAACCATTCATGAAGCTCATTTTCAACTTGAGGCCAGCAACCGATATCTTTCGGTTTCACACTTCTACTTCTTCCTTCATTCCCTTGTTGTCCTCGTTCCAAGCTTGGTAAGTCCCATTTACTGAACGTGTGGATCGATATTTTGTAGTGGTTCGCGTATTCCGTCATGCTGGCCACCGTCCCATTCAAAAGGGCTGTCTGAAAGTCCTCTCGGTACCGAATTTTCTCCGTGACGGAATAACTCCTTCTTCGCTTCGGAAGAGGTTCATCTGCGTTGTCCATGATGTCGGTATATGGCAGAAAAAGAGGCCCAGATTGGTTTGTAAACTCACCGGGTTATGAAACATAGGCCTACTTAATTCAAAAGATGAAATCGATGTATCTGACACTTCTATTCCATGCATAATTTTATGTTGCCTTTTTGGAGTCAGACAAGTACAAACAAGGTTATAAATTCATTAGATTGATTGAATTGCCCTCTGAAAATAAAACCTCATTCACACTTTCAAAATTTCCTTTCATTCATTTTTTTCAGAAACACCCGTTGAAATCCAGTAATTGGCGTCAGTTTTCCCAGAAATCATTTGAAGCAAGTTTACATCCTAGTCGGAAATCTACAAGTAGTCATGTAATGCCCATGTCCGCACGGCGCTCCGGACCTCTGACTGGCCATACATGCTATATGCACACAATAGCTATAAATTACCATGATCTAGTTAGTACAGGAAGGGGTATGGCCTGAATATATGGAACCCACCATAAAAAGGCGAAACTAGAGTATATACAATTATGCACAGATTATATTGATGTGAACGATCTAAGGATTTAGGCAGGTGTGTTGATTAGCTGCTAATTGCCAAACATAACAATAATCAAACCACAATAAAGCGACATGTACTCTCATCTGTTTGCAATTTGTTATAAAAAATCCATAATCAGGTTGTAATCAACATATACTATAAATTGTTTCTTATGAGGTGACGCAAAAATTGATGTACACATCATAATTGTTTGTAAGGTTTAAGCTAAATTGCGTGTTCAACAATATTGGAACGGTATACCTCACACCAATTTGAGCTGATATGTGGGCCAAAACAAACTCATCGATGGGAAAATGAACCGTTTTCTAATCAAAATAAACTAGAAACTGGGCTTCAAAATCACTAAACTATCAAATATCCCATTAAATAACAGTTACATTAAATTTACAGTTACATTTTAATAGACTCAAAATGAGATTCTAAACATGTGAACATCTAACCACAAAAAACGAGACGTTTTGCATTTTTTATGTTTTTTTAGTTTCTTACCGCGAACGCAAAATTAAACCTGCTATAAAACTAGTTGTAGTCGGTCAAAATTAATAAGATATGAATATCCCATTAGACGACAACAAATGGAACCATGTGATACCCTTAGATGGTCCATTAAGCATCGACAACATACTAAACTGCTAACCACAAAAATATGTGATGATGTGGGGTAGAAAAACGCATTTTGAAAATTATTCTCAAACCAGTGCCATCACTTCTCCTCAAAACTGTCGAAAAGCAAAATGCGAAACATATCGCTTTTCATATACATGTACTGTCTTTTCATCGACAAACCACCGGTTCCTAATATTCAGGCCAAACCCACCTTATGATGGTACGTAGTAGAGGATCACAATACACGCATGGTAACGACCAATAGCAGTAGACTGTCAACTTGGAAGGCAGGCCTAGGTTTCAGAGGGGCTGCTGTATGTTTCGCAGGTGACCTAATAGGGTCGCGTCATTTGTACGGGCGAGTGCCGCGGCGGAATAATACGGGGTGTCCCACACAATACTCCACCGGTTTTTACGGGGTGTTTAATTTCAAATTTTGAGTACCTTAAAAAGCGTAAAAAAGGCATATCAAGGCTTGTTTGCTAAGTGTAATGGATGATTGAAAGAAAGGAACTTCGAACAACAATGTCTAGTCCATAGTTTGGAATCCGGGAGAATTACCTTAGCATTTTAGTTGGGACACCGCGTAGGCCTAAAAGGGCAAAAACTATTGAGTAATCAGTGAGATTTCAGGCGTATATAAAGTTTGGGTACTGTCGGAAACCTCTTCTTGCCTTGCCTACAACTTGTAGAAATATGGATGAGCCACTGCCTAAAAGAAAGCGTAGTTATTCCGTGTCGGAGAAGCTGCGATACCTGCGAGACTTTGAGATTGCCATTGGAAATGGCACTGTGCGAACGATGACAGAATTTGCCAACCACCACAACATACCTTTTGAGACGTTTCGCAGGTGCAACCGTCATGACCTGGAATTGAAAGAGGAGCAGAACCGGGGCAAAGACCGAAAGGTGAAGCAGAGGTTGATTGGTTACTGGCCTGAGGTCGAAGACCAACTAGAAATTTGGTTCCGGGATGTTCGGCGAAGACGTCTACCTGTTGTGATCCAGGATGTCCAGGAGAAGGCCGTGCAACTATTCCAGACCTGGTGGGATGCCCACCCAGAAGAGCGCCGACAACTCGCCACAGAGGCAAAACCACTAATGCATGATTTCCATGCATCCATCGGCTGGGTGGAACTTTTTATGAAGAGGAAGGACATCAGCCTGCGAAAAGTCACGAAGAACACTACCACCATTCCAGAAAACGCCGTTGTCCTGGTTCGAAACTTTCGCGATGAAATAACCAACACCATCGAAAACTTTGGTATACCAATGCGCCTGTTTTTCAACATGGACCAGACTTTCCTCCTTTTTGACCTCCGCCTAATGTACACCCTCAATGAGAAAGGCGGCAAGGCTGTTGATGTACGAACCTCCAGGAAGAATCCAAAGCTGGGATGTTCTGTTACACTTTGCGTGGCGGCGAATGGCGATAAGATGCGAGCCCACATCACCTTTCCGAGAAGAGGATTTGTTCGCGCGCTTCGAGCTCTGGAAGAGGCCGAGTTGCCCGAAAACGTTGTGGTCACATCGACCGCCACGGGATGGGTCAGACAGGAGACAATTCACCATTGGCTTGACGAAATCTTCATCCCATACGTCCATGAGGCCCATGCTGAACAGTTCATACTTTTGGTGGATCAGTTCAGAGTACATCGAACGGAGAACTTCAGGAATCGTCTCACTGCAGAAGGGGGCAGACTCAACTTTGTACCGGCCGGATGCACATCTTTGGCACAACCCCTGGATGTGGCTGTCATGAGATCCTTCAAATGTCACGCCAGACAAGCATGGAAGTCATGGAAGACCGAAAACACCAACGAAGCAGGCCAGTGTGATCCAGTTGGACTCAGAGATGTTGTCAACATCGTCAGCCGTGCCTTGGAAGCGATCAGCCCAGAGGTCGTCGAGCATGGATTTGAGAAAGCGTTACGCCCACAGAACATAGACGCAGGTCCACACCCAGTTCCAGATGACGACGATGACGACGAACAGGGGGTAGAATTCCTCAATCTGCCTGATGAGTTTGAGCCTGAGATAGCAGGGCAGTAAGCAATTGGGTCAACAGAGACAATCGGCAACCGGACCAGAATAAAAATCCCAAATAATGAATAAAAAAATAAAAAAACAGAAATGAGAAATAAACAAAAAACAAAAAACATTGAATAAAGGCAAAAAAAGATGAATAAAGATTGGATGAAAGCCAATCTGAATAAACCTGAATGCACGAAGCGTCGCTGTCTTGAAGCGATGCTCGGTAGAGCCCCCAAAAGGCCTGTGATGCCCACTCCAACGCGTTTTATGTGAGAAAGGGTTAACGTTGATCTATCAAACAGACCCAAACCGCAAAACCGCACTGAAACCGCAAACTCAGACCGCAAACCACAATAAACGCGAGCGCTTTGCATATCCCATGTGTCTCGTTAGGCCAATCTGTCCTTCTACTAGTAATACACCTACTTCATTCAACTTTCGACCAATGAGTGAAATGGTATTGTGCCCTGTGCTCGCGGTAGGCGTCTGCATTAAGCCAAATGAACCGGTCTTACATCGATGAAAAGACAGTAATTGTTATCTTTGACATTATATCCAAATAGTTTTATAGAAACCAGCGACTTTGGAGCAGGTGTTTGCTTTACAATGGGATATTCAGCTGATCGAAGAGTTGTGCGGAATTGGCTTGGGTGTACCACGTGAACCGGGGAGTGCCTAATCTGAGAGCCAAGAGCCCAAGAGCCCAAGAGCCAAATAGCCCAAGAGCCCAAGAGCCACGAGTCACAACGTAATATGTCATCGCTCTTCACCGCCTGGAATTAATAGATGTGAAATTATGACTGGTCTCCTCTCCCACCCATACACTTTGCATAGGAAGTTTTGATTTCCTGAATCCCTTTCGGTTCTCATCACCTACATAACAATGGAGGAGGAGGTGCTAGATTCTCCATGCATTTGAACTACTGTCTTGTTTAGAGTAGACCGAGGAAAGTGGCATGCCCAGCTTGCGAAAGCCTGATTTTTAACTTGCTACTGCCCCCAGCCCCTCCAAAGATCTATTGCCCCCCCCCCGGCGAAAAAGTTGAATAGGCTCGCAGCAGGCTCTTGTGAATGACTAACTCATAACTGTCCCTTTAAGCCAAAGCCTAAAATTACAATGAGGTGCACGAAATTTGCAAGGAAGTCCTTCCTGGCTCGTGGCTCTTGGGCTCTTGGGCTCTTCGGCTCGTGGCTCTCAGATTAGGCACTCCCCGTGAACCGAGAGAGCTCTGTCCCAACGTGCGTTTTTCTGAATGGTCGGTGGCTTTGATGTTGAAACCATATCACTCTTCATTTGAAAGACTCTGCATTAGCTAACTGAGAATACGACTATTTTAAACCTTATTTGTGCTAATAAGCGAACATTAATCACAAAATGTTATTCCGACTACAGCGCCCCTTCCAGTCAGTTGATAAACTATCGGCACCGCATTCACCCGCCAATGGTTGTGGTCGTCGGTACAAAACCCCCAGAAAGCTCACCACTTGTCGCCGTGGTTAGCCTGAGGAACGAGGCCGGTCAACTGCGTCCGGAGTGTAGAAAGAGTGGGCTTCCCTACTGTTGGTCCTTGATTAAAGTGTGGTTCAATCGAAATTGATGACATTCAACACCACAAATATCAAAAGCACATACCGGTAATATAATATCTTGTCCCCCCATACACTCTAGTCTGGGAATTAAAAAATATTACACCTGAATCCACCCCCCCCCCCCTCAATGGCTTGATTATGCTATTTTAAGAATTTTGAACAATGCATTGATACCAGTGACACGCCTGTTTTGAGATAGGCCTCTGACACATGTTAGACAGTTCAGCTACCCACTCCCGATACCCAATCTTTGATGAAGATCTTGGACAAAGGGCTTCATGTAAACTACTGGGAAGCTGATGTCCAGCAACATGATCGACTCCTTGATAGCCCATGCCCTGGGTGCCACTCCAGATACTTCAAATATTAACAGCTGCATGATAGAACACTTTAAGACAGACTAGGTCATGCACTTTTCTTAATTTCACTTCATAATCAAGGGCTAGCTCTGACTAACACAGCACCGTTATGTCTCACCAGACATAACAACTCTCCATTGATGCAAATACATGTAACTCCCTATCAGACCTCTTTGCAGAATGTTCCTTCTCGCAAGCCCCAGGGGTGTCCCAACCTAAATAGATTCTGGACTAAAATAGAATATGCTAATTACTAATCCCTTATCATGGCCTGTATACTGTTCAATACATATGACCTGTTGTGTGTTCTATACCTGCAGTACTTACATGCAGAGACAACATTGTATGGTGAGTCACCATTACATGCATTGAAGGCTGGCTGATTTAAGGGCCAATGTCATGTTTCATAAGATAAAAGGGAACAAAAGGAACCAAATGAGCTCAAAATGAATAACAATTCTGGATAAATATTGCAGAATGTTTTCCATATTTCTCCTGTTGATTTCTGTAAATTTTCCTCACTTCTGACTAATGAAAGGTAGCCCCATCTCAAGGGAATTTCTTCAAAATTCTATCAAACATATATTTCTCCATAAACGCTCCAGAATTTCAAAATTAATGCCCGTACTCTCTATAAATAGGGTGGTGCATTCTCAGTCTGTAACATATCTCTTTTGCCCTTGGTAGGAGAGTGAAGTCCTATATATGCTGTTTCATGAAATTTCAAAAAATCCATGGGTGTGATGTATCATGCAATCGAATTAAAACTATTTGACAGTAGCGGATTCAGAAATCTTCAGAAGGGGTGTGGATCAGTGAAGGTGCCATCTTGGAAACCAGGTTGGTACGAGGACCCTGACGAAGATAAATGTAAAACATGCGTTTATCCGGCCATTTCAGGGACCTGCTACACTTGGAGTGAGGATTGAAGTACTTTAAATTGTAGCTCTGAGGAAGAGGGGGGGGGGGGAGTTGTAGTTAATGCGCAACCCTCAAAATCAACCACTGCTTGATATTGGGCATGACTAATCGACAATGTTTTATAGAACCCCAATACTGCACAAAATCATTGGCCTTGATGATTCCTCGCAGCAGGCAACTAAATACCAGTGTTGTCAAGGTCACCAACTGGAACATTGAACTATCCACCCTTGTGAATGAATGTCGCCGAAGGGCTTGTAGTCTATTAAATTTAACTTCAACAGTGCATTTAAGACAACATATATTTTCCAAAATATGATTTCTTTCTGTTTGTGCCTGATGTACAGACCCGCTTCTATCAACATCAATACCTATAATGCAAAATCTCCTGTCATTGCACTGAGTCCCAGGCAGTTTTTAAGGGCATTTTCAGAAAAGTGATCAGCTAATCATTGGCGCCACACGGGGGGATTAAAATGTTTTTGGTACCGTGCAATGCATTGAGTGAGTGCACGACGTGGCTGGATTCCAACATAAATATTTTAACAAAGGAGGACAATGAAAATGAAAGTAAAAAGATCTTTCGACAGTCACAGCACGGATTGCACGAGAAATGATCTCGAGCATTCTCGTGCAATACATTTATTTTTATAGTGCACGCTCAGATCATGCGATAAATGTTTCATGCATCTTTCGCACATTTTTCTCAAAATAAACTCCGCAAAGTTATGAAGCGCAGTTGGAACTTTGCTTTCTTATAGCAGGCCTCTGGTGCACTGTCCGCAATTGTGGATGAATTTTGATGGATTTTTGGGAGGTTTTTGTGGTCTTGCCTGCCGGGTCAATTCACTTAGTGTATATGATAAAGATTAGTACCGGTAGATAACAGCAATCACGTGAGTGCTATGACGAAGCGTCGAACTATTTTTGGGATGTTGATTGTTCACGCACACCAATTCAAACGAATATGCTAGGACATCATCCGCATAATGTGTTGCTCTCAGTTTGCGATTGTCATGTTTGGCGTTACCAACGACTTTTGGAACGAAAAAAAAGATTTTTTTGGCGTTGGCACCAACGTGTGCGTGGCATTTCTGACAACTTTACCAGGGCCGAAAATCCCAAATTATGATCCCCGTTTATTTATGTACACATTTACACAGATAATATTCAGTGTGAATGTCTGTGTCTTATCAAGTGAGTAGTTGTCTTTGCGCAATGGGTATTCGCAGGGAGTTGAAACACGGTAAGGCGATTGTGTGTGTTATTTGCGCGCACCCAGTAAACGAGCAAACAGCAAACCCAGCAAACATCTAAAGCGAAGAGCAAGCCGGGCTAAAATTTGCAACCAACTTGGACAAGAGGCAAACGCTAACAATGGAGGGGGTTGAGCTAGATTACTCTAGGCTGGCCGCATAACTCCTGACAGACAAATCGAGGAGCTCCAACACCCTCATCAAACGACCCGAGAACGAACTGATCGACCTACGAAATCGTAAGAACGGACTGCGTAAATACGCCTTTAAAGACCAAAACTCCAATGGTCTGTTTCTGAACTGCATCCGTGAAATCTCGAAATTAAAAAAGAAGATCGCAAAAACTCAATTCGAAAAGGATTTCTGGTGGATGAGTAAGTCAGTCGTTTCTCCATCAACGTCCTCGATCGCCCCCGTCCAGTCCAACAAAGCTGCAACTTTTGAACATTTCTGTCAACATTTGAACTCATTTCACCAACAATAATCCCGGAAAATTTCGTCGAAATCTGTCAATCACAACTCCGTTCAAAAACGACATGATCACGCTAAAAGATCTTTCGGATGCACTGAAAAGATCCAACCTCACATCTGCACCTGGTGAAGATCGCGTCACTTGCATCGCAAAGTCGAGATCTTTGGCTACGAATAGTTGATTTCTTCAACCATGCCCTGGACACCGGAACGCCTCCTGAATCGTAGTCGTCCGCCAACATTAGCAGGATCCTAAGTCATATCGACCTCTTGCGTTGACGTCATGCCTGCCCCGACTCCTTCACAAGATTATCGCCATTGGCCTCATCGGCCACATCAGAGCCAACCACCTCACCGACGATACCATTCAAAAATGATTCGTGCCAAATGCTAAACGGACCATTGATCATCCGATTTTTAGTCCAGGAAGTCACAGACCACGCCATCGAGGAGAACAGTACGTACGTGCTGCATCCCCTTGGACTTCAAGGACGCATTCGGGTGCATTTCTCATGATCTAGCCATAAACACCCTCAAATCTCTCGATCTGCCTCATAACTTTCGAATATTTATGCCAAATTCAACAAGGGGGTCATACAGGGGGACACGTTGAGCCCTCTTATATCCGTTTGGTGCCTGGAGCAAGTCCTCGGGATTTTTCTGCCGGAAGCTAGAATTCACGCGTACGATTACAATGGTCAACATGTATATTTCCTTTCCTTTGCCGATGATACTATTCTGATTTTAACGGACCCTGATGCTCATCAATGATTGATCGACCACTTTTGCGAACTCTCATCTAAAACATGACTCACCATTATGCCAAACAAGTGTGTTTCATTCATGTCAGAGGACGGTGTCATCAAGCCATTGGAAATTCACATCGGCGACGAGCTAACGAAATCGCTGTCAAAGATTCCGGAAAAATATCTCCGGCGAGCAATGGAAACCAATCTAGTCGTGAGGCCATCCAAAATGATCTTCTGAAAATTCCGGGAGGGCATTAAAATCATAAACAAGGCAATATTTTTCAGGGGTAGGGGCGCATCGTAATTCTCGCCAACTTCTTTCTCCCATCATTTCAGTTCCACTTCATGGCGCACGAAACAACAGCCGACAACTTACATCGCATTGACAAACTGGCGCGCAGATATTCACGTAAATGGTGTCAGAATGACCCCGGGTAGGTAATAAGCACAACGACCACGAGGCCCCTTGTAAGGCCATCCATGCTCTACGACCTGGTCCAATCTCAGGCTTACGTACACAGGCTCTATTATGACAAATCCGTGGTTTCCGCTGTCAATGAAAAACACGTTCGCGAAAACAATCCGCATATTGAAGCCGCATTAGGCGCAATTTTGAACACCCGAACCTCAAATCCACCCTGCGCCACGTTAAACGCGGAAAAATAGGGGCCTTTCCGTTTGAACCTGCGAATCTCACCACGAACGAGTGTCCGGACTGGGAACCCTCTTAGTGGCGCTATATTTCTGGAACAATCTGTAAGTAAGCCTCCCTTTATGTCAAGGGTGCGTTTTCCGAACGTTTCTATTTTGGCCTCGGTCAAATGTTACTTTCGGAAGCTTGTACCGTATTTCACTATCTAATCCATTGCTGCGTGGTGTTTCCTATTACGATAAGCGCATTATCATGGGTCGACAACCCCCGGTCTTGGGTCATTATCGTGGCCTTCCACTTTACACCAGCGCCCTCTTTGCCGCGCTCCTTCCTAACTCACGGTTCCCAAGCTCCGATCCGCTATATATTCCAGTGGACCCTGCCATAGTCCTTGATGCCTAGGACCCGCTTCCCTCTTGCGCATACCCCACTCATTGCCAACCTTCATAATCCCCTTATACCCGCCACTGATACTGAGCTCGTCCTACCTAATACGATTTTCGCGGGTGGATCACTTGTTCTTATCTAAGGTCAACTGTGTCATTGCCAACATTACACGTATGGTGTTTTGGAGTCTTCGTACTTCTGCTCGAACCTCCAGAAACTCAGCATCGCCACGTCCTACTGCATTGGTCTAATCCTGCATAATACGCCTTGCGATCGCCTGCTTGTCTGCATGCTTTGGATTCACGGTCTCCTGCCGTTTACCTTGTTCCATTTTGTCGACGGTAACTGTTAATCCTTCATGTCTTTGTCAGCAACTTGTTTTTGAAGCCTGCGCTCTGAGCGATTTTGCACTGTGAATATCAGTAGCCTGACTTCACCAAGGGATGCCAGGAACTCAAGAAGCGTTCGTCTCATCTCAATCGCACAGTCCCTGACAAACGATCTGGTGCATGGTTTTCCATCTGCAAACACGCATCACGGACTCATGCTTCTATCGCTGCCACTATTAAGCTCGTAACATTGGCCGAGCTTTGTCATGCAGTCGCTTCAACTCTTCCATTTCACATCGCAGGTTCTCACACTCGGCACTACATTCTTCGTTATCCTGTTCTACCTCGTCATGTCTCTGTCTCTCGACTTCGGAGCACACTCTCAAAACACGTTGGGAACCTATGCCATATTTCCCGGCTATGACTCCTATGGAGAACCCACGATGGCACTTTGAAGCAATATCAAGGCGTTGGTGTGTACTTAGTTCTCTCGGCATCTTTGAAACTCCAGTCTCTAAATAGGAAATTCCAGGCACCGGAAAACACCCTTAAGTCCCTCCGAACTTCAATCGTGAACAGTGATAACCATGGCGCATCCTACTACAATTATCCCTCTTGGCTTTTCACTGGTATCTCGTGTTTCCTGTTCTTGTCTGGTTCGAACTCTAATGTCATCATCGTCCTGCTGCCTCTCAGTCGGCTTTAGCTCTTATCCAATCATGGGGTGGCTGGCCCGATATCGGGGGAGGTTGTCCCTGGTCACCACAGCAGATGTCCTGAACTGACTTCGTCTTCAGCCAGTCAAGAAACGTCTCCAGGATTGCTCTCGGGATTGTGAACACCTCGTACCATAAGCACGACCCTTGGGACGATTTTCTGTCCCATCCTCTCTTGTTCATTTTTCTTGACAAGTCAACCTGAAGAAGCTGTGGTAGGTCTGAGCTCTAACTCCCCTGGTCTTCATCTCTTTCGCAAAGAGGATGACGAGAGCCGAATAAGTTGATGGCCCTTGTTGTCTTTCCGGAGCCTCCACCACATTAAGATAGCTCAGTCTGTCCACTGACAACGGATCATCGGCCCTTGGTGCCTGGCGTTCTTCGTCATCATTCCTGCCACACCTGTGTTCAACCTCTGGCTGGTAACAAGCGTGGTCATTCGGTGTGTATAGAATTTCACCCTTGTCTCGCCACCAAGCTGGTCGGATTGGTTCTATCACTTTATTCCCGTCCTCTAGATAGCACAGTAAACATGTCCCGTCTTGGCAGAAACCGCCTTCTCTCTTTTCTCTAAACGCCCTTTAAACCACTGAGGCGCTCAAGGGCGGTCGACCTGATATACAGCGAGTCAGTCGCTACCCTAACTGCCTTTGTTGCATCAAATCTCATCAGCATCACCATTAGATTGATGCGAGCATAGGCCAACATTGAGGCTCTCATGTGAGTGTACTGAGGCTGGCTTTCGTCATAGTATATCTTTCTTGCGCTCCCACAAGTGTCCCATACCAAGTAAGCCAACTCGCCCGGATCGGTGACCAGGGGTCAGCCAAACTCCCCCCATCGGCCTTTGACCCCTTGGTAAACTTGCCTATCACCGAGCATGCCTGATCTCTATCACTCAGTAATCAAACCTGTTCCTGTCTCCCTGAACTCACTATCACTTTTCTCCCTGGAGTGCTTCCCAAACCAATCCGGAATAAATGAATGACAATCTTCAACGAAAGCCCATTCCCTCGCCTTTGCGAACCTTGTCAATTCTGGCAAGGAGCCATTCACTGCCGCTCGTACCATTCTACTCCTCGGGTGGCCATACCTTTGGAAGTAGGGTTTACACTCTCCTTCGCACAGGAAACTCGCTAGACTTCATATCAATGTTCACAATGTCGTCAACGTGATAGGCTTCTGCGTTCCATAGTCCCCCAATGGCCGTGTTCTGCACAGGCCATCTGAACATC
This sequence comes from Lineus longissimus, assembly GCF_910592395.1. Classification (NCBI taxonomy): domain Eukaryota; kingdom Metazoa; phylum Nemertea; class Pilidiophora; order Heteronemertea; family Lineidae; genus Lineus; species Lineus longissimus. The sequence goes on from NC_088318.1 coordinate 7,353,342, forward strand.
TTCCAAAGCCTCGGTATGGGTTGACTTCCAACCATTTGTGTCCCTAGCAACTACAGCAGCGGCATGATTAATACCAAGAACTCTTTCTGCTAGCTCTTCCGGAGCATCCGTCTGATCTCTACACGCTCTCGCAATCTGCTCATGCATCTCGGGTGTCCTGAATGATCGACAATATTGCAGGATGAATTTGTCAACCCCAATATCTTCTCTTGTCCACCCCCATAAGCCACACTGCTATGGGATCATCGGTTGATCTCCGGTTGAACCCTCGGTTGATCTCCGTTTTGCCTCTCAGACGTCCCCCTCGTAGGCCCCTACTTTTCTTGAGGAAGGAAAACGGAGCTCCTTGGGCCAGGCATGGCCGATGTGTACTATCATGTCCAGGAGTCTGGTACTTCCAACTATTGTATATACTGTGGTTTCACTTTTATAACGTAGTGACCTTGACTGGTCTGAAGTATAAATTCTCCCAACTGATCAGTTTTCATAGGCATTACAACATGTGTAATCACATCAGGGCAATGAAATGAATGCCAGCAGAGGTACACATTGACCCATTATTGAATAGTCCTCATAGTGAATCCATTTCAATCAGCATGACCCTTCTTTCTTCATTACTCTGAAACCTTATTACCAAAGGCAAAGGCTATTTTGGAATGCGTTTCATACCGCTGACATGTTTATTTCCACATCTTTTCAACTTTTGCTGATGTCCCCTCATAACCTTATTTGATTGTTTTAAACATGTTAAATGTCCAGTTATTCCAACATTAATCAGTCGTAATACTGGTGGTTTTTATCAACGTGTGCATGAAGCGGAACTTCTTGTGAAGTAACCTAAAAAAACGTCTGTCATGTAGGCTTTATGATTACATAATCAAAAAATTCAAACAAGATAAAAGCAGGTGCATTGGCACCACATGTTCCTCAGAACTCATCTGACACTGAACACTAAACATGTTGAAAATCGCTGCCTTATCCTTGCTGATCCTGGTGACAGCCATGCATCAAGGTGAAGACGATGAAGCTGATGTAGCCGCAAATGGTATGCCCGACAACAATGATGAAGAAAATGCATTTGCAGACCAACGTGTTCCCCATCGACGCCAGAGTTATTCCATTGCGGAAAAAGTCAGTCGCCTGCTGGACTTCCATGGGTTACATCAACAGGGGAGGGTTCTTGATGCGGCAGAGTATGCACGAAATAATCACATCCCATACCAGACGTTCCGCACTTGGTTGAATAATGAGGAATGGATTATTGAGCAGGACGACCAGAACCGGGGTCAACGCAGAAGAGTGAGAGAGGGCCATGGTGGTTTGTGGCCAACAGTTGAAAACCGCGTCCTAGGACGAGTTCAGAACACGAGAGGAAGAGGATTGCCTGTCTCGCTTGCTGATATCCATGATTATGGCATCGAAGAATTCGATTACTATTGGGCAGAACTCCCTGAAAATGAACGAAATCAACTGGAAGTTCAAGAGCGGAAAGAGCACATTTCCATGCATCAAATGGGTGGGTTAACAATTTCAAAAAACGCAAAGGATTATCCCATCGAAAACGGACAAAGAACTCGACGACGATACCAGACGATGCACCGCAACGTGTACATGAATTCATTGGTCGTGTGCGAAATTCAGTCAGAGAATTCAATGTGCAACAAATGGTTAACATGAATCAGACATTCGTACAGTTAGACTTTCCCCCTCTCTACACTTACAGTGCCAGGGGTGCACGGCAGATCGATGTGAAAACATCTTTGGGCAACCACAAGCTTGGCTGTTCAGTGTCCCCAGCAATCGGTAGCAATGGGGAAAAACTTCCAGCGCATGTGACCTTTCGGGAGGCTGGATTTGTCCGACAAATTAGAGCATTGCATGAAAACAATGAACTACCAGAAAACGCTGTTTTTTCCAGTTCTCGCACTGGTTGGGTGAACAATGAAGTGTTAATAGACTGGCAAGATCGTGTGCTATTTCCAAATGTCGCGGATCTTCAGGATGCTATCTGTTCCAAAATGTTGATTGTGGACAGATTTCGTGCACACCTAAGTGAAGCATTCAGTATCCCAGTGATTAACCATGGCCTCCTATTAGACTACATCCCAGCAGGCTGCACTTCCCTGGTGCAGCCATTAGATTTAGTAGTCATGAGGCCGTTTAAGACGCTGGTCAGAAAATATTGGAAACAGTGGAAAGTCTTAAACACTGATGATGATGGTGTATCCCAACGGATTTCATTGTTAATTTTTTTGCAGATCATAAGCCGTGCCTGGGATGAGGTAGACCCTCATTCAGCAGAACATGCATTTGCTGTAGCAGGACTCACGGGTGAACAACAAGTTGTAGGCCTAAATGATTTTGTTCAAGTAGAGGGAGAAGAGCCAAATGATGACGATCTAGAGTTTTTTGACGAGCCACCTGCTACGGATGATGAATTTGAATTTGAGTAATTGATTGGTTTTTATTTCTCATTTTTCCGGGAGCAAACGGAGGAATGTTTGACCTTGTAAGTAATTTTTTCAGAAGTACAGTATATGTAATAAAATACAGAACCAAACGAAAATAAATTTCTACTTGGCCTATGTTCATGTTCATAGACGGAAAAGTGTCCTATTGCCATATTTCAATGACCTAAAACCAATTTGTCTGGTGTCATAATGATTTAAGAATGAATGAATACCGTGCACGGTCATCTGAATGCCTCAGTTATCCATTATAAGAGGGCCTATGCAATACATGAAAAGAATTACCGCTACAAGTTGGGAGAATTTATACTTCAGATCAGTGAAGGTCGCTATGTTATAAAAGTGAAACCACAGTACTATCTTCGCTTGCAATGTCTCTCAGAATGATCTCTCTAAAAACTCTAAAAAACCCGTCTAATTGGTGAAAGAATAATTTATGCTCAGCTACCTTTGCTCAGGACTTCCAAAATAAAATTGCGAAAGCCTTTTTTTACAACACCGATCGTACACTGTGTGATATGATTGGAAAGTGTTTTTCTCGGCTTTCAACCCGTACTAACAGCATTTTGCTTTCGCCAATACGGAGTAGTTTACTTGCAAACTTTCCTAGGATGTTCCTAATTGTAATCCATAAAACATTTTTCCTCTCTTATCTTTCAAATCCTGCAAAAATCCTAAATGTCAACTGATTTTGACGATCTAAACACCAACAGAAAGCTTGTTCTGATACACGCTGTTTCCCGCCTACTACACATGTGTAGCCCTATTAAACATAGAGCCGAAGGGAGATTCGGAAATGTAACGGATGTTATTTCGCACAGATTCAGGTGAAACCACTTGACTTGTTCAGAAATAGGTGTCACGGCTGCGCCCAGGTGGAAAGTTTGCACACTGCAGGTTTCGTTATGACTCGATACAAACCGTAAACAAGCGACGACAGTGATGGGATATGCGTTACCGTAGCAAGGCCTATCGATCAATGCCCTTCAACATACCAGTCCTTGTCTCTCACGACATGGTCACAACTCCACCCCAGCACCTTCCCTCTTTAATCCGGACAAACTTGTCCTCTATGACCCAATCATCCTCGTTGCGCTCGAGAAGAAACTTGAGCCTCAAGATGAAGTCGCTTTGGAGGAGCTGGTTAAGGATATTCGTGGTGCTTTCATCGGTCATCCAATTATCCAGGACCATAAGGCACCTATTCCATAGAGCTATACCCTATTCCATAGAGGTATACGGTATACTACACTATACGCGAACAATGGCTTCACAAAGGGTGCATGACCATGAAACTATTGTTCGCGTATAGTATAGTATAGGGTATAGCTCTATGGAATAGGTGCCTAACACGTAGGCGTATACCATATGCGACAGCCAGTTCGCCTATATTCACAGGGTCATCCTCCTCTTTTTGCAAGGTGGAGTAGACTACGTCGGCTCCGTCGCCCCTAAATTCTTCCTTTGCCTCTATTACATGAGCAACCCATTGCTCGCCCAAAGGTAACGTAACTTGGGTGGGGACTTTTTCGTCTATGTCAATCATTTTTGGGAAATGTCTAAATAGAAAGTTTCTTGTTGTTAAGAATGCTAGGTCCTAGTGCACAGCCAGGTTATCAATTACTGGTTGGGCGCAAATGACACACACAAGAACCTGACCGTGTTTTAACTCCGTGCAAGATTGCACCATAATTGCTCTAGAACATTCTCGAAGCTTACGCAATGGGACAATTACTCACTCGTAAATATGTGTGTACATAAATAAACGGGGATCATGATTTGGAAGTTTCGGCCCTATACTATACCAGCCGCTACAATTTGCGCTGCGGGGGTGCAACTGACACATCCAAACAGACCCTTCATTCTATTGTGTTCTTGATGTTGTTGAGGGTTAAATCGGCTCGAAACCAAGGTCTGCTGACCTCCTTGCTGCTTACCATGAAACTATTATTGAAAACAAGTCACTAAGGTATCGTTAGGGAGTTTTTCCCAAATGTACGCGATGATGACGTGCCCAATTAACAGGACTTAACATCTATTTTAAAATGCGTTTCCAAAGAGATTGCATGAGGACAACCCATTTGTGTCGTATATCACTGGAAACACCCGATTCCCCTGATTCTGCAGTATGTTAAATCGGGCATTTTATATCTTTAAATAAATCATAAGCGTCGCATTTTCTCCTAGCTGTGCTCACTATCCCAAATGGCAATATTGCCAATTGGGCCGGACAATCATGGAAAACCCCAAATATTATACATTTCTTCCTGAATAATTCTTACAGTGACCATTCTCCCGTGAAAGACAGTCGCTTACGCTACACAAAAATCAAAAAAAAAATCGAGGGTCAAACATATGTTGAATTTTGCACAAATCAGCGAAAAACGCACCAACTGGCACTGGACGGCATTTCAACACGGGGCCGACGCACGTCATAAGTTCAGTGTACACATACGTCGGCAACAACAGTAAAATGCGTAGTTTCTTGTTAGCCGCCTATTGAGTAGCGCTCCAGGTTTCAGAAACTCCAAAAAGACATGTCTTTGCCAAAACAACTACTAAATCAACACTGGCGTACATTGAGGAATAATAAATCAATGATCATTTAGGAACTAGGGACTACGAACTACGGGTTGGCCGCGCATGAATACAAAAAAACCCCCTCCTAATGAGACCTAATAAGCGGGATATTGCACTTTATAACCTTTTCAGTCTAGGCCCCCCTAGTGGCCAAGTCAAGAATTATATTGGACTTAAATTCGGTGTCAGAGGTTATCTGACCTAGAGGGTCATGTGTACCACGTTTCAAGTTTTTAGCTTTAGCGGTTAAGACACGTGCCACTGTTACACTCAAACGTTTGACCTCTGACCTTGAAAAGTAACTCAAAAACTCATATGACATTTATCCTTGCTTGGAGTACCTACCATAAGAATACTATCGAAAACAAGTCACTAATAAGCAAGATATTGCACTTTTCACCTTTTCAGTTTTGGCCCCCTGGTGGCCAAGTCGAGAATCAGATCGGACCGAAATTTGTTGTCAGAGGTTATATGAAGAAGGGAGTCATGTGTACCAAGCTTTAGTTTAGCGGTTTAGCAACGTTCTCTAGTAACACTCAAACGGCCAATTTACATCATTTGACCTCCGTGGCCTTGAAAATTATGTCAAATCAAAAGCCGGTACGATATGTGATGTATCCTTGCAAGGAGAACCTACCATAAAACTTTTATCGAAAACGAGTCACTTTATGTGAGAGATATCACACTTTTTAAGTTTCCATTTTTGGATTCCTGGTGGCAAAGTCAAGTATCAGATCGGGCCGAAAGTCGGTGTCAGAGGTCACCGGACCTGGAGGTGTACAAAGTTTCCAACCTCTACATCCGGGGTCTACTTGATTAGCAATTAAAAATGGTTGCACCCTAGACCCTGGATACCTGTGAGACAAGACCACCATTGAATATTCGTAGGTTAGAGATTCCAGACCTATCAATTAGACGTGAGTATGTTTTTAACTGTCAAGAGCATATTTGGAGAGGTATTGAAAAGATATTAGGTGGCAAGTCTACAGATATAAAGAAATTATTTGATAAAAAATTAAATTTGAATTTTGCTAATTTGGTAATAGGGGGTGTGTTTTAAGATTTTTCTGCCAGTTGGCTGAAAATAGTGGAAATATCAACGTTTGTCCAAATTGTCGATTATCATAAATTTTCCGTGATAAACTACCAGTTTACTTTTCACTATTTACTTGCCCGACTGTCCGGAATATCATATCAATTTTCAGATTTCAGATTCACTACCCCACGCAGTATTTGAAGCGACGCTGTCAAACATTGACGATATAACTGCCGAAAGGCTTAACAAATCAATGGTGGTCTTGTCTCTCGTTATGTCATATGCCGGTCACCGCGAGAATCTGGGGGTGACGTAGTTTGTTTGACCTATGACCCGTCGATTCGGGCACTACGTGTCAGCACTGTTTCAACATGACAAAAACCGTTTGTAGACAACCAAATTATTGTGAAATTGAGCAATTATCTCAGGGAGTATACAGATAAAGAGGCCTTATACTTGAATAATATAAGAATAAATTATCTGTAGGGACTTTTGAAATAATATTTTTACAGTGGCGACTCCTTTTGCTCGCAATTGGCATTGTAACTCGTGCTTCCTCAGTTACCTCGATTAAAAGACACAATTTTCTTGCCGAGGCAATTTTGATATCAGCATTAGCTTATATCATTATCCGTGCTATTAAGTTCTATTATACCGTCAATTAATTTGTAATCGCATTAAGGAAAATGGTTTTGTTGACAGATAAGTATGGCAAGCCAAAGCGGAATCTATTCAAGACTTTAGAATTACCATTCAAGAAGTTAAATATAAGTTCAAGAAGGAAATATATGTTCAAGACTAAAATATGTTCAACCTTGAATCAAATGTTTTCAACCTTGAATAAAATATGTTCAACCTTGAATAAAATATGTTCAACCTTGAATAAAATATGTCCAACCTTGAACAAAATATATTCAACCTTGAACAAAATATATTCAAGACTCACGTGACCATATTCAAGACGCACGTGACCACAAAATTGATGACGAAGAGCGTAGAATCTGTGGTACTTCTGATGCGTTCTGTTTCACGACATGATTGATTGCCTGTATAGCCTAAACACTCAAACATGTCAAAAGACAACGAGAATCCGCTACAGTGGTGTCGGCCTTAAGAATGAAAGGTGAGAGGCATTGCGCATTTTGAACCTATAATTTGCCTGATATGTCTGTGAAACATGTATCGACTCTGACATTCACTCGGCATCCATGTCATGATGTGTAGGATTACAGTACATGTCAGGTGTAGGCGGCTAGGTACTTGTACAACCATGTGTCAAAACCTCGTGCGAACAATTCGAGCTCCAAAACGCAACACAAGTACCATGGGTTCGGGAAAGTCCGGACGCGGGTTCGGGAAAGTCCGTAAAGCATCAAAACATGAGCAACTACGTCATCAATTGTGTGGTCACGTGCGTCTTGAATATAGTCACGTGCGTCTTGAATATGGTCACGTGAGTCTTGAATATATTTTGTTCAAGGTTGAACATATTTTATTCAAGGTTGAACATATTTTATTCAAGGTTGAAAACATTTGATTCAAGGTTGAACATATTTTAGTCTTGAACATATATTTCCTTCTTGAACTTATATTTAACTTTTTGAATGGTAATTCTAAAGTCTTGAATAAATTCCGCTTTGGCTTGCCATAGATAAGTCACCCTTTTCGCCGATTCAATGTGCCATGCATGAATATGTAATGTGTCAAAACATTATTTACATATTATTTGCATGTCCAACGTTATTGTTCAAATATGTTAAAGTTCAACATGTGACCAGGGGTAGTACAAGTGACCATAGGAGCACGCAATGGCCACTGGGTAAAAGAGGTTGCGTCACCGGTATAGCAGCTCGTTTATATTTTGATTGAGAACAAAGAAAACAACTTGGAAGTCCTCAGTGGTACTGTAGTAATGGCATGCATGAAATGGGGCATGGTCACTTGGCCTCGGTTATTAAATCAAGGGCCTGATCAATTGCTGCATACAATCATTTTCCAAAGCAGACACAGTATTCTGCCTCATCACATGTCGAGTACTATCACTGCGCCGGAGTACACGGTACCCATTAGGCGAATTGATTTCACCAGGATCGAATGTGAGTTATCCCAACATGAAGTGGCCGACAAAAGCCACTTTTGATGAGCACGTCCATCAACTAAAAACATGAAATAATCAGTTCTTGACTACAATAGGCCAGAGGAGATGAACATTGAGTGGCAAAAGACCTAGGCCATAACGTCGGATATCCTTTTATCGATGTTCTCATCTCGACAGAGGGACTGGCATACATACATTATATACTGTGTAGATGCTATTTAGCCGGTTTTGGTGCGTAAAATGGGCCTTTTTTACAGGTGCCCTTCAACCGGCTTATCGGCATCTACACAGTATATGATCAATCCATCGGATCGTCAAGGATCATCGTTTAAGCAAAGAAGTCCTCTGATCTAACGCCTTCCATGTTATTTGCACTCGCACCTTCGAATCGTTTCTTGAAGAGAATCGACTCGAACTCCAGTGCAAATGCACCATTGGTGACGTCATTGGCGCCAAAACTATTTCTCTTGACTTCAATTCAAGAAGCTTTTTTTAAAATTGCTATTCAAACGATTACATCAGCTACAACCATTTTTTTATCAACTTATTGAACTATGTATATGCCAAGAGCAACGCAGGGCGTGGCATATGCCCCCGTGAGCACATTGAGTTGGTGTATTAGGAAAGTGAAGTGTTTTTCAGACAACCCCGGGCAGCTGGTGTCATAGCTGACTGGGTTTAGTTGAGATCGTGAATGAGTTATTGGTCTGTAATGCCCACTGTACACGTTATCTTTTTCTATTACTAAAATTCTGTTTATAATAATCTACGTTAAAAATAGATAAAGTCCCCGATGTACACCACGTAGAAAATTATTTTCTTTTCGAATATGGCACTGGTCCAATCAGAATACGCAATAATAGAACAATAGTTAAAGAACGGTATGATGGTTCTCCTCGCAATTGATGGAAACCGATTACAAGCACGCCGCCCTGGTGGCCATATTGACAATCTGAACAAGCCTGTTTTCGAAAGGAACCTTCTTCCAGTCACCCCCAACGCAAATACCAAAAATAAATTTGGTCCGACTAACGGTTCTCCTCGAAATTGACGGAAACTGATTTCAAGCATACCGCCCTGGTTGCCATATTGACAATCGCAACGAGCCTGTTTTCGAAAGGAACCTTTCTCTAGTCACTCCCAACGTACATACCAAAATGAATTTGATCTGACGAACGGTTCTCCTCGAAATTGACGGAAACCGATTTCAAGCACGCCGCCCTGGTGGCCAGATTGACAATCAGGACGAGCCTGTTTTCGAAAGGAACCTTCCTCTAGTCAACCCTAACGTACTGCCAAAAATGAATTTGATCTGACGAACGGTTCTCCTCGAAATTGACGGAAACCAATTTCAAGCACGCCGCCCTTGGAGGCCATAATGAGAATCAGAACGAGCCCGTTTTCGAAAGGAACCTTTCTTTAGTAAAGGTCAACCCACAAAAAAAGTTTCGTGGTTATCGCTAAAAGCGATCTCCTTAAAATGAGTGGAAACGTAAAGTTTACAGACGCCTGACGCCTCACGGCTGACGGACATTGGTAAAACATAATGCCTCCGCAATGCTTTGCGCATTGGCGGGGGCATAAAAACGATGTATGGGGAAAATATCCCACAAATATAGAAATGTAAGATTATTTGGAGGAGAACTAATTTGGCCGATTCACTCTACCACTTGCGCGACCTCGTCACATCGTCATTGTGGTTACGACTCGGATTGATTTTTCATAATGGCGACCTGGAATGGCATAAGAGGGACTACATGTATGTTCGTCCCCTAATCTCGCCGACCCCAGTAGCTCCTCTAATGTAAGAATGATATTATTTGGTCATCTTTCCCCGCTCTTCAAACAGGTACTTCTCCACGAGTCCATTTCTATTTAATGATATTGCACAATTGAGATTCATTCATGGTGAAACACAATAAAGAGCTGTCGATGAATGTCAACAGTTGGCAAAGTTCATCATATTTTCCTTTTTCTGATAAATAAATGATGTATTATCCACTGGCAACAGACTGCAGAGCATAAAAATAAAATTACATATGACTTAACTTTGACGTGTATGTAACTGTTAATAGATTTTTTAGAAGAGAGAAGAGAGTTTGAGACTAGAGAAAAACCCAGTATCATTTTAGTAAAAATGTTGGTCCACTATAAACATGTTTGTAAATGCAAAACTGCTACTGAAAACATATTTGTTAAGAGCACGCGAGCGTATAAATCTGCCTGTTGACACCTGTTGACACACTGATTTCTTCGGACAACCTTGCGAAAATGTCCATTTCCATGGTAACCACTCTCAAAAACGTATATTGTTGTCAATGTTAATTGCGAACCACTCGGAAGAGCTATCAATTGGTTTAAATGTCTATTCCTATGATATATTAGGTCGCCTACCTGTAAGTCACCTTTTGAAATTGATTCATGGTCAAGGTTGGAGTCAAAGGTCAAGGTCAACCTGAACTTATAGTTTTTTAAACTGAAATCAAGCAGTGTCAACTATGGGCCTGTTACAAAAGCTATCGTTTAAAACCAAACTTTTATGATTTAAAAAGTATCTTCACTAACTAGATTTTGAAAACAAGCAGAACGAATACAGTTACTATTGAGCGTCCCTTTATTCTATCGGCCTATTTTTGGTGAAACGCTTTATTTTGACATCTTTCAGGTGGCCGCCAAAATAATAATCTTGGCTCTAACTTACTTCATATTTGACATACGATGGTAGGTACTTACATAACATATGTACCACACGGATTTTTGATTTGACCTACTTTTCAAGGCCACAGAGATCAAACGGCGAAAATTGTCAGAGTGTTACTTTGGCATGTTTTTTAACCGCTAAAGCTATGAACTTATAAACTACTTGCCCGATTGCCACCAATCTGATATCATGGGTATATCCAACCACCACATGGTAAATGCGCCTACTATAGCATGTTTCTGAACCATAATTGTCTACTGAATATCTGTACGGTAAGCACAATTGTCCCTGGCCGTTTTATTTTCAGGAATAGAAAACATACGATCGACGTCTTTTGTTGAGTCTTACAAGGCTCTTCTGGCAACTACTTACATTCTCCTATTTGGCACCGTAATACCCTTTGCGGTGATCTTATTTTGTAATGTTGGTATTATCATCGGAGTCCGCAGGGCGGCTGGGAAGAGAAACAAACTCACTACTTCAGCTAAAGAAGTTGACAAAAAAGCATTACGTGCCGAAGAGCAAAATAGATACATGATACGAATGTTGATCTTGGTCAGCTTGGCATACGTCTTCTGCTCCATACCACTGAGGCTACAAACAATTATAGTTGAGATACCGGTAATAAAGGAGGTTTATGACTTAAATGAACCATATTGGTTTTTGCGATACAACGTAGAACTCTGGTCGTGTAGCCTCGTATGGCATGCTAATTATGCTATCAATTTTTACATGTACTTTCTTGGCGGAGGAGCAAAATTTCGAAATGACGCAAAAGAAGTGCTTCGAAAAAGATGCAGGTGATTTTGTGTTTAAACTGGCAACATTCTGAAATGACTGAATTATTTATTATGCACTTGGATACCATTGATAACATTGCCGATTTTTATTTCAGTAGTATTAATTAAAAGGTGGCTTTAAAGCTATTAGTCAGTGAAATAAGCATTTTTTAAAGAGCCTCGTTTTGATATGTTATAGGAAATGACATTTTTAATTGGATTCTATGTCAATCAAGGCAAATCAAGGCAACATACGGTTACGGATCGCAAAGTGTGTGGCCGGGGCATCCGTAAGATGTTGGCCGGGACTGCAGCAAATGATAGGGACACTCGAAAGGCTAATCAAGAGGTCGGGAATCAGGTACGCCGAGATGAAAAGAAGTCGTTGGATGCAATCTAATGACACCAGCCCCCCTTTGCCACCATGTACACTGAACCAGTTTGTCTATATTTGGGTATTGCCCAGTGGAATCCAATGACGTCACAGCCTCCTTGCGCCACCTACTCTGTACGTAAGGCGGGAGACGTTCAACAATCTTGACCAAAGACCGTTGGGTATCGATCTCACGATCACAACCCATAGCCCTCAGTGTGCAGTTTGTCAGTTCATCAGCGAAATCCTGTATCTCTTTGGGGTCTGATGACCGGATCGGGGGGGGATGAGGTCACCCTGGTGATCCATGCCGCCGAGATGCGGTAATTATTTCCAAACCTTTCTTTCAACAGGGCGAGGGCCCGCCGATAACCCTCTGCCGGTGCCATCACAGAGCAGCACTCGATAACTTTGAGAGCTGTCCCAGTGCAATACTGAAATAGCCTATTCAGTTTAGAGTTCTCATCGATATTGAGACGACCCACTGAGTTCTCAAAGGAACTCATGAAACGATGATACTTGAGTGGATCACCATCAAAGTACATAAGTTCAGTCTTAGGTAGCTGTAAAATGTCCAAACAGCTGGCCGTAGGCATGGGAGGTGGGACCAGCATCCAAGGAGGCACCATGCCAGTGCCTGCGTATCTATTGTCGTTCTGAGCACTACCCATACATGTATCGTCCTGGATTTGATTGTTTGAAGCGGGCGGGTGACTAGTATCCCCACCATTAACAGGAGGAGCAGAAGTGTCCACGTTTCCAGGTTCAACTTTCACTGTTTGACTGGGGCTCTGGGCCGTTTTGCCCTCACCCACTTTATCATTAACATGACTGTCCTTGACCGAAGGTTTGCCACCGGAAGGCTTGTCCTTTGAATCGAGGCTGACCCAGAACATTTTAGGCGACGTTTCATGATCACTGGTATCACCAGCTTCCTCGTCACTATCCTCACAGACACTGAGTTCACGAACTGTTCTCTCCCAGTTATCAACATCAGCCACTAGGGCCTGATAATTGTCGTCGGCTGTCGCGAATTGATCGTCCAAATTCTCGCGTTCAGTATCAGATTGAGCATGTGTGCCCATGTTGACAAACTGATGATACATCTTGTCAAAAAGGTGTTTAACGGACTTCATCCGGGTGAACACGGTGTCGACGTCCTCTCCCGACTCCATGAGGTCCCTGATCTCGTTGGACTTCCGCGTCATCGCCGCTTTCATGCCACCCAACTCCAAGCGTTGGGCCCGACGTCGTTCCATCTCCACGCCGGGTTTCTTCGAGTACGCCATTTTCTCGTATTTCAAGGTTTATGAACGAATGTGGGCGCCGTTTAAACCCACAGGAAATATTCAGTGTTGTCGACGTGATGGACTGGATACCAAGATATGTACTCCTTTTAAACGTGTTTATTCTTGATCGATAAAGATGGTATGGGAGAAGGAAAGGAAAGGGAAGGGTTCACTGAAAAGATACAAAGATAACCAGGTATAAGCTAAAGCCTTAAATTTAACAAAGAAAACATTGACGGTTATCGTACAGACAAAATATAGGGCACATCCAAGTCACAACCTGGAAGACACTGTCCCAGACGTATCGGGAGGTGCTGCCACCTTCGAACACCACAAGACACTAACCAAAGCACATGGTGGGGATTAGGATTGTCGGAAATGACACCAATGTGAGCTGTGCCCAAGAACACCCAAAAGACACCATTTTAAGGTGATAACAGCAGAATTGCGACCCACAACGGGTACACATCTACACAATAGGTCTAAAATCGACCAAGCTGACACAGCAGCAACAGTAATATCATGGGAATTTACATCAGACGAGAGGGTCGAACCCGCCTACACTAAAATAATGGCGTCCGAGGAAATTACGAGGCATCGCCATAAAATGGGTCAAAAGGCACCCTTGTTGGGTTATAAACATATAAATTCAGACACTTACTAAACCTTGGTGCCATTGTCCATCAACAAAATATTAAACGGCACTGCAGGAGGCTATCTGCCTGTCAAATGAACTCAATAACAGGGAGGAATGCGAAATCCTCGTCGTCAAAAAATGTCTAGTTGCTTAAGAAGGAAGACCAACTCCGGCGCCGCCGGGAGGAACAGCAAAGACAGCCGCGGCGGTAACACTTGGGCTCATTGAGTTGAATTGGATAAAAAGAAAGACAAACAGGATGTGATGATTAATACTGAGTTTAGGTCAATTCTTCGTCCAAATCTACAAATTCTAGACCATTGTCTTCGATTTCAATGTTATCAAAATCAATAATGTCTTGATCAATGTGCTCTGGCACTGGCTCATCTCCTTGCAGCAGTCCGCACGCACGCCAGGCCGTATGGATTGCCTCTTCCGTTATAGGGGCCCAGGAGTCGCTGATAATGCGCAAAAGCGTATCCCTAGTAATTGGCTCACAACGACCATGTTCATCATTACTTTGGATCTTCCAGGCCTTCCACATTTTACACATGTTAATTTTGAAGGAACGGATGACAGTTTTATCTAATGGCTGGACCAAAGAAGTACATCTTCCTGGAACCAGCTGGATAAAACCAGGCGCATCTTCAATGTGATGCTGAACCTGGGCATTTCTATGGGCTGGGAACATGTCCCATATCAACAAAAATGGAAAGGCATTACCTACAAATGGGAGAAGACTGTCATTAACCCACGATAGTAGTGTCTGCCAGTTTGCCCAACCCGTTTCAGACCCGGTTACTCGGACATTGTCCGGAGCATTTTCCCTCAAATCCTGGATTACTTCCCCGTCCGCCCTCAGTCCTCTGAGTATCACACTCGCAGGCATCTTTCTCCCATCCCTTGTAATCCCTAAAGTTACGGTACATCCTAGTTTCGGATTCCCTCGGGACGTACGAACATCAATTTGTTTTGCCCCCTTTTCGTTGTAGGTGCATTGTGGCGCCATGTCAAAAAGAGCAAACGTTTCATTCATGTTTATCACAAGTTCAATCCCATTTTCATCAACTGTCTGGGCAACATTTTGCTGAAAATTGGCCACAAGTTCATCCGCGTTTTCGGGAATAGCCGTAGAATTTTTGCATTGTTTCCTAAAACTAAACCCGTTCCTAGAGAGAAAACCAGTTAGCCAACCTCTGGACGCCCGGAAGTCTGTTAATTGTGGCCGATGCTGTCGGTATTCCTGTTGCTGCTGTTCGGGAAGCACTGCCCACCATGTTCGGAAAGACTGTTCAGCTTTAATCATAATGTCGTCGCCCGAGACGGTTGTCGCCTTGTTGCCATCCATTCACGAACTGACCTGTCAACTTCTGGCCATAAGGCTGAAAAAAATGTGGACCTTAGAAAACAACAATTTCAAATTTAAAGTTCCAGGTTCTCATAAACATCAAATTTGAAAAGAAAATGACATGGGAGACGGCGTTAATTTTTCTGTTTAAAATACAATACAGCACTCACCAATGCCCCTTTGTCTTTGTCTACGCCTGTTGACCTGCCTGCTCGTAGTTTCGCGATGTCTCTCTCGGAGGTCATCCTCCTCGTGGAGCCATCGGCGCATAGTCCCGGAGGGGATGTTATGCTCCCTGGCAAACTGGGCCGATGAAATCCCATGAGGCTGCCTAATGTTTTCGTTTTCATAGTCATCGAGCAGACGGATTTTCTCCGCCAGTGAATACGATCGGTGACGCCGAGCTGGAGGTTGTAAGGCATCGACATTTTCATCAACATTATTGATGTCGCCATTATCCAATGGATGAACGAAATCAGAAAACATTATCAAAATGCCAAAAAAGACAGTGAACATCATTTTGGGTTCTTGCTGACCCTTGCGATTGACAATCTTAAATGCATTAGTAGGCCAGCATTAAATCGGTTATTCAATGTCATTTAAATTCAAAGTGATATCAGACATGGATTTTGTGGTACAATTACATGCTCAATAAGTCGTGTCATCAGCGTCATCTAGGTCTATTTCAAAGGACCTGAACATGTATACGCAATGATTTCCTCTCGACAAGTTTTGTGGGCCGTTCGCTTATCGCATATTTTACAGTATACTCATTGTACGCATTCACTGGATTTCTTATTGACTTTTGTAATCTACGCATTCTTTGAATTAGTTTAGTGAACTCAGATCGCACTGGATCTAATGGATTATATTAAGTATTACATTCTTTGAACTACATTGTACATTGTTTTAGCATCCTCCGGTCACTCGTTTAAGCTCATATTATGTAAACCTTGTTTACGGTACTCGTCAATCATAATTGCCGGCCGGGAGGAATGTCGGAACTGATGATACAAGATAACATAAGATGCAAGCCGCATCCTGCTACTTAGTAGGCTCCGACCACCTGTATTCATTAACCAATCATAGTATAGTTTACTGTTTTCTGTAACCTTGTGATATGCATGTGTTTGTTGTTTTGTAATAAAGTCAGTTATTTACGGCAGCATTTTAGTGCCAATAAAGAAATTAAATTTCTCCCCAGAAAGTCGTAATAACGACTTTTTATCTCGTAATTACGACTTTTTTATCTCGTAATAACGACTTTTCATCTCGTAATAACGACTTTTAGTGATCTACAGCAGAACGTGGTGAACGTACGGACCCAACATGTCGGAAGTAAGTTTAGTCTTTATACATATATTTAGCCTGTTCTCATGATTACAGTAGGGCCTAAATAGTTTGAATCTCCGGTTAGCCATGGGGTGTATGTTAGCGCTTAGGTCTTATACCAGTCTAATGATCTAAAACCATGCAAACCGGTACTAATAGAACCATGGCAACACGCTATAGATTCCCCGAATCAGCGCTATATATAGGCCAACACGCCTACACGCAGACCAACCTGCGAAAAGCGGATATCATATTTTTTCCCTAGGACTATGCTTGATTGATGCAGGTCGGTGAATGATGCACGTGGTGGTCAATCATGATGCAGCTGCTTGTCCGTTGTGTACACTCCGGGACGCAGTGGACCGGCCGATCTTTTCGACGTCCGAAACGTTTACGGATCGATGAAATAGACTGCCCCCAGGGAGTCTAGTCCGTTTGTTGCTCTTGACTTTGATTGGTCTGTAGGCCTAGCTTCCTAGAAACTATACATTATAGGCTAGAAAGTGCCTGGCATTTACGGAATTGTTCATTTTAGTGCTTTATAACCACCTTGCCTCAGACTCTGAAGATTAATTACGTATTACACCATTAATACCTTACACTCTTTTATTTATTTCAGTCAGAAATGGAGAGATTTGAAATTTTTTTAGAAGGTCGTGGCCTATCCTGCGATAGATTAAAGGAAAACAAGGTGAGAATCATAGAATCGTTAGGGTATTTATAGAAATCCCAATTTTTATTTAAAGTAACTTCAACATTTAGTGTTTTTTTCCTGGCGATGAAACAGACCTGATTTTGTAATGTCGCATTTTCTTTTTCTGTAATTTCAGATTGACCATCATGTCATATTACTCATGACAGATGAACAGCTGAAAGAGTACTTTCCGTTGTATGGTGACAGATTAGCCGTCACAACTTTTTGCAGCAGGCTTCTGGTGAAGGATGAAAAAGAGAAAAAAAGACAACCTCCTGGAATGCTTGCGTTCAAAGTTGAAACTAAAAAGGGGCGTAGAAGAAGGCGACTATCCTGCCAAAAAAGGAAAGCTTGGATCGACACACGCTTTCGGTAACACAACGCAAACAAGACCATGCGATACATTGAAATGGGGTGGATCCAACGAGACGCTTCAGGGATCGGAAAACAGGTTCGCGCCAAAAATGGAGGTGGTACGCGAAAGACACGGGTCGATAAAAAAATCAACTCGGATGACTTAATCGTCATTGGGAAGGCTCTGTTCTTCCCAGGAGGGATATCGCCAGTAGGTGATGAAAAACTGTTTGACTTTAAAATAATGGATTTCAAGGAGAATGCTATTGGTCCTACCGACACTGTTGGAAACATGTACGAAGAAACCAAACTGCCAATGCTGCGATTTTACCTTGTCAGTACACGAAAGGAAGACATCACAGATGGTACGGATGAGACCAAGTCTGAAACAGTTGACAGTAACCCTGCTGTACCCAAGACCCAGAAGACCCAGCAAACCCAGCAGGTCGGCTTTGATCTAGGCCATAATCTGAACTTTGACAAGTGGGATTCTGCCGATCCAGAAATCCATTTTGGTTCACTGAGTGATGAAGAACAATTATTTTTAGTAACTTTACCATATATCCCATTGACAAGTACTCCTACCGGTCCCATCACTCGTACACTAAGTCAAGGATCTGCTGCCCTAGGTGCCCCGCCGACCTTTGGAACACTGCCATTGCCACTCGATGAACTCCCAGACTTGGCAACAGGTGTCGATAATCCGTTTCACGGTTTTCACCTGCAGTTTTCTGACGAGTTGCTAATACGCAGAGGTTTCGCAATGGAGGACATGCTTGACGCCTTCATGAAGGATACCTCCCTCGGTCAAGGTGGTTCATTGTACGTAAAACGACAGTTACCGAACGGAAACATTGAAACAGGTGATGACACAGGGGGTGTACTACGGGATACTATCTCCGAATTCTGGGATAGTTTTTATAAAATGTGCACCGTGGGGGCAACCGTCAAAGTTCCTTTTCTCAGGCACGACTACGACCAACAGAAATGGCGTGCTATTGCAAGAATCCTGAAAGTTGGTTGGCACAAAGCTGGGTATTTTCCGATCCAGATCGCCAGTGCATTCATGAAAGAGGTCGTATCCAAGCCGATCTCCAGTTAGCCATGAGAATCTTCTCCAAGATTTTCTAAATTCAATTCCCGTTTCGGAAAAGGATGTTCTCTCCCTCGATGATTTCGAATCCGTTGAGCAAGATGACCTTCTTGAAATATTCGACGAGCACAAAGCACGTCGCCTACACCGACAGCTGCCAACCTAAAGCAAACGGTTTTGGAAATAGCCGACAAAGAACTCATACAGGAACCGATGTTTGTTATCAACGCGTGGAGACAGGAACTCGTTGAACTGGTATCGACATCACAGATTGACAACCTATACAAAAAATTACATCCAACATTTAGAAATGTAAAAGATATGCTAACATTCCCAGACCCCTTATCTGCTGTCCAGTCGGAAGTTAAGAAATATCTCCTCAAGTTCATCAAGGAAATTGATGTCAAAACTCTTGGAAACTTTACGAGGTATTGCACCGGAGCAGACCAGCTTTGTATGGAAAAGATTCAGGTTGAGTTTTCCAAATTGACCGGATTCGAACGCCGCCCAATCGCACACACATGCGCGGGACTGCTGCAACTACCGGAAGAATACGCGAATTATCCAGACTTCCGAAATGATATAAATTCTGTGCTTACAAGCAATGTGTGGGTAATGGATTTTGTCTAATCACTGCTTGGTCATAAAGTGTGTTTCCATATTGGATTATCCGTAACCGACAAAAAATCAGCCTGGGCCAATGGTTCACTATGCATACAGCAGAAATTGCCAAAAAGGTGATGTTTTGCGCAGATTGAAGTAATATTGCTAATGCTGTAATTCACGGCGTAGTAAAAAAACAACATTGTAACATTTCACATATATACTCTCTTAACATGAACGATATTTTTTGCACGAATTGTGTAACCTCACAAGTAACTTGGAGATATTCTTGGCCAAAATATCGATGATTCAATACATTTGAAATGGTAGAGGGAAAGTTATTATGTTGTACTACAAACAAATGGCAAGAAACGCCTAGTAATTAAAACTTAAGTTGTCATTTTAAAAACGGAATTTACCGCTGTTCTGTTCTATAAACAAATGGCAACACACGCCTAGTTATTAAAAGTTGATGTGTTATTTTAAAAACGGAATTTACCGCTGTTCTGTTCTATAAATAAATTGCAAGAAACGCCTAGTAAATAAAAGTTAAGGTGTCATTTTAAAAACGGAATTTGCCACTATTCCGTTATACAAGACACGTCTAGTAATTAAAACTTAAGTTACAAATTTTGTGTTATGGACCAAAAAAATAAAAGTTAGGTTTGTATTTTCTTTTAATTTTCGTTTTCGCGTCATTTTATTTGTTGAAAGAATAGTAATACGTAATGTAATTGAAGAGCGAGTGGGGACACCTCTTCTGATTTCTTACAATCAGGAGGCAATTGTGATAGCCTTTGTATTGCCTCATCATTACCTTATCACTACCTCACATGTACCAATTGTTTTTTAACTGCCTCTAAGTTATGTTTGCATTGCCCCGAAATTAGGCAGCATTTAGGCAATACAGTGCCTCCATTGCCTATTTATTGCCTTTCAAACTTTATGAGTATTGCCAATATTAAACTGTAATGTTCCAACATATCAAAATTGACTAGGACAGTGGACGTCTGTCTTCAATGATGAGCGACTGAGTGTGACATCGGACTGAGTGAGCTTCATGTCTTTTCAAAACCACCTAAAATAGCTAACTGTCTCATGCATAAGCAAGGATTACATCCTACTGAGACGGGCTGCTTGATGTTACGAAATATTGGGTGATATGAATAAAGACTAGTAAATCATTTTACTTCAGTTTTGTACAGAAAGGCCTTTTGTAATGTACATGGGGTTTTCAGTAAAATCAATTGCTAGTCTTTATTCATATCACCCATTTTCTCGTTTGACATCACCACACGATGTCTCATACAGATGACCAGGATTGATTGTGACATCATATCCGATTTCGCTAGGGCTGCCTGCTACGACACTCGGCCAAAACGGCATTGACATCACCACAAAGACCTACTCTCACATACGGATGAGCCTGATTTTGCCCCCTCATTGTCTCGTTCAGGTGACCAGCTAGGACACAAGGGCCTTAGGCGGAGACGGCTTTGTGGGTGACTGATCGAGTTGACACATATGAAAAATATTTTTAAAAAATCTCCCCAGTCAGCATTCAGGTCTGTTTCTACTTAAAGTTTTTATATGTACGTTACATAAGTTGGCCCAAGCAACATTTCTAGCAGCTCCAAGTCATTTATAAAATGATATTTATTTAACTAAGTTCAGTTATACTTCTTATACATGCAGAGTGTATGAGCAATGTCTATGATTACCGAAGGGGTGTGTGTGAAAAGACCAGGAGAGGAATGCAGAAAGAGAAGAAAGTAGGAAGGAAGGATAGGAAATTTCATGAATGTGATACAGTTGCTATAGAACGTTTGTTTATTGGCCATAGGGACCATGACTTCCGTCATCTAAACAGATAAGATTATTGCCCATTCATTTAACCTTGCCATTCTAATGAAATTGACAGAAGGATGCCACTGCTATTACATTTTATGTGAAACAACCTGAGAGATATGTCCATTACAAGTCTGCAATAATGTGGTTCCTCAGGTTTATGTATAAATCTACTGCTTCGAAAAGACATGCTGGAGGACACCAACCATTCATGTCCATATATAAGGTACACAATTCAAACACATCCCGGTCACATGGATAAGTGCCACGAAATGTACACTCCGGTTTGCAAACTGCTATTTCAGCATCTTCAACAGGAACCAAATATTCTCTGGTGTGGTATAAATGGGGAAGAGTGAACATGACAACCGGTCTACCACATGGCGCATTGTTTGGCATTTTCCGCGATATAATGTGCGTATTCCACAAATGAACGACCTCGTCTCACTCCTCCTGCAAATAAGAAAAGTAGTACAGTGATTGGAAGGCCCACGCCTAATGAGAATAATTGTACGGTGAGGACTAATCAACCCGACTGTGTAAGATCCCTTTTAACCAGGGAATCCTGTACAATTGAGCACTCTCCAGGACGCCACTGCTACAATAAAGTGCTACGTATATGCATGTTCATAAATTTAATACACATCCCACTATTAAAACACGCCAAGAAAAAAATATGGCAACATTGGGGACTAAACCGCAAGAACATCTGAACGATTTGGAATCACAGTTACATTAAGTAGGGTAAATCAAACTAAAGTATATCTACTTTTTAAAAACTTTTAATACCTGTAGGATGTTCATGAAGCAAAACTGAACCAGTAATGTATCAAGGAGGTCGCCTGTAAAATGCCCATCGTCTTTAATTCGTCTCAGCATTGTAATCCAATTCTGCGCACTCTGACGTCTTAGGATTCCCCACCAGGATTCGATTCTCTGATTATGACAACTTTTTCCATAGAAAAAGCTATTGTTCCCAACCAGGAAGGTCTGCATTTGTGTCACATGTCCGTTTTCGGTACCCATGTCACCTCGTATCTTCTGCGGGCAGCCTTGCCTGGCCTCAACAGCTTCCATATAATACCCAGCTACAACACGTTGATCACTACTGGTTGAATAAACCTCGAGCCATATTATATTTCGTGAAAACCCATCGATGCAACCATTGATACAAAGACCATACGGTTTCAATTTATCATATGAATCAAAGTGCCAAATATAGTTCGGACCTCTAGAGAAGTATTCTCTACGGCGCATCCTTCTGCCAGACCTTA